>NC_137692.1:19424269-19444269 GCF_963989245.1 Nansenia antarctica | reverse complement strand
CCAAAATCAGAGACACCCTTTTTAGTAAGCTTGGGAGCCTGGCGCAGACAACCAGACCAAATTGGACATTTTTAACACAACAGGATGCTGAGAAACAAATTCATCACTAGTAGGTTAGATTACTGCAATGCACTTTTTTACTGGTTACCCAAAAAGGTCTATAAAGATATTGGAATTCATACAGATTTCTGTCGCTAGACTTTTAACTAAGACCAAGAAGAGAGAGCACATCACTCCTGTTTTAGCTGAACTGCACTGGCTCCCTGTTTCTTTTAGAATAGATTTTTAAGGTCATTTTAATTACCTACAAAGCTCTTAATGGCATAGTACATTCATACATCTTTGACTTTTTAATATCCTATCATCCACAAAAAGCCCTTAGAATAGATCCTCGAATGCTGGTCTTTTAATCATGCCCAAAGTACTCCACAAACAAAGTAGGGAAGCTGATTTTTTGTATTATGCACAAAAATTGTGTAACGTATATGTAGTTAGGTCCATAAATATTTGAACTCTGACTGATTTTTTTGGTTTGTTTGTGATGTTTACCAAAACATATTCAAGTTATACAATGAATATGGACTTAAAGTGCAGACTCTCAGCTTTAATTAATTGAGGGTATTCACATCCAAATTGGAGGCAGGGTTTAAGAATTACAGCTCTTTAATATGTAGTTCCCTCTTTTTCACACTCTTGAGCACACAACATGCGGTCAATGGAGTTCTCAATATAAGTGAAACAGGCCATCCTTAGGTTGCAAAAACAAAAGAAATCCATCAGAGAGATAGCGGGAACATTAGAAGTGGCAAATCAACAGTTTGGTACATTTTGAGAAAAAATGCATTGGTGAGCTCGACAGCACAAAAACGTCTGGACGTCCATGGAAAGAAAAACCCCTTCACCAAGTGAAGACCAGTCTCCAGGAGGAAGGCATATCATTATCCATGTCTGGACCTAACTGTATATCAAACAGACATGGACATCTATGGACATTTTTAAAAAATACCTTAAAACATACCTTTACTTTATAATTTATAATTGACTTTACTTTTTAGCTAACCCATTTTTAGCTTGTGCTTTATCCCCTTAACAAGATTATAAATTTTTTATTGTATTAAATGTATTTCTACTAATTTGTTTGAATTTATTTTCATCTATGCTGTTGTATTTATTTGTTCTAGCCATATTTATTTGTTCATTTAATGCTTCAAATTTAAAGCATTTTAAGCTGTATTTTATGTATGAAAGGTGCTATACAAATAAAGTTTATTATTATTACATCAATTTAGGTAATCTTTTACACAATTCTGAATACGGTATATATTTTGATGATAGCAGAATTTGGTCAAACATTTGGCAAATTTGTATTAGGAAAAAAAGATTATTCTTTAATAAATAAAGAATGATTTATTATCATCAATAATAGCTGCTATTATTGATTGTTGTTTTTATATCCTGCTTATATTATTATTGATTTTGTATTCTGCTGCAATGCCAATGTTGAATGAACCTGAACCCAATCATTTTACTCTGTGTACCCACCCGTACATTGATGGTAATAAAACCAATTCAGATTCTGATCCAGTCCTTCACAACTACACTGCGGTGGATACTTCAAGGCTGAAGCAGGCTTGAGAACAGATGTAACTCAAATCAACATACTTAACCTTGCCCCCTAACCATACATAAACCCTAAACCTTGAACCCTAATCACAAAGCACTTTGCTTTAAACCCCCGAGCAGTGATATATCCAGGGGTGCACATAACTTTTTGGGGCCAGTGCTCAGAGGAGCACCTAGGGATGCTGCTTGGTGCTCCCCGAGCTCGCGAGTCACGACCCGTCCCACAGGATGGATGAAAAAGGGATACATGGATAACTTATATTAGCAAAACGACATTTGTTCATAAATAAAGATGAACGAACAAATGATTGTGTGCAAAACAAAAGAAACAAATGCAAAATCAAATGACTGCTCTTTAAGCATGAAAGTCTGTCAGACTCCTTTAAACACAATGAAATCAACTGACATCTCTTTAAGCACTAACTGAATGTCTGTTCTTTAAACACAATGAAATCAACCGACATCTCTTTAAGCACTAACTGAATGTCTGTTCTTTAAACACAATGAAATCAACTGACATCTCTTTAAGCACTGCTCTGTTCTGTAAACACTGAAATCAACTTTTCAACAAAAAGTTACAGCCTAAGCATTTATTTATGCTACAAGCTTAATCATCATCATCATCACTGCTCTCTTGACTGCTGTTAATACTGTCCTCAATTTCAACCATGGATGTTGTAGGCTATCACTTTAAATAGCTCATTATTTTGATTGTGCAACAAAGTTATTTTTTCTTTTTCTAATAGAATTCCCAACCATATTCCCTGGGTCAGGGGTCGAGGTGCGATAATGAAGCTGTAAAACAAACGTCTGAACGTTTGACAGCTTCAGAGAAAAGAAACGTGAAGTCCCTTTTTTTGAAATTGATTGAAAACTTTATTAGAAGATTTGCAGAAGTAGGTACATGAAAGTACATATTACATACAAGGTCAACTAACAGGATAAAAACCCAAGAAAGCCACTGGCTTGTTTCAATTGGGGTCCTTGATTGTTGTTTTTCCTTTTAGCGACGAGTCGTTCGGGACTGAATTTTCACGTGCGGCGTGATAACCGTGCGATACGCGATACGCGGAATGAAAGTACGAGTCACGATACTTTCCGAATGTTTTCGTGAGGGGAGTCTCCGTGGTCGTCGTCGGTCGACTGTTGTGATGGATTGCTGAGGGGACGGCAAATAGTTACTTAGTGGGGCTTGCAGTGATGCAGCAGTCAGCAGTCAGCAGTTGTATTTTGAGGAAGTAAATTCCTCTCCCAGCGCTTCCAGCTTTTGGTGCGCAAGAGCGCGTTCATGCCGCTGATCTGCCGCGCAGCATGCATTTTGGCGACGCATGCGCACTGGCGCACCAGTTATGTGCACCCCTGGATATATCCCCACATTACAGGAAGCGGTCTAGTGCCCCTAGTGGAGGGAGCAGGGCTCCAGAGGGTCCTGGGAGGTTAAGTGGAGGTTTGCCAAACATTCGGTTAGAGAAGCACCTCACACACCCTCACACCTTTAGGCCCTCGCCGCTTTGGAGGTCAACCCTTCCCCCTGCCTCCCACTAATCACCACCACACACAGACACACACACACACTATATATCCACACATATCACACCGTCACACGTATAGGCCCTCGCTGCTTAAGAGGTCAATCCTTCCCCTGTCTCCCACTAATCATTATCAACACACACACACACACACACACACGGCTGGACCAGACCAATCAATGTAAATAATGTGGTTTATGACAGTACATCATCAACTGGTTGGTTAGCAGTTAGTATTGAGAGTTGAAGACTACGACGTACTGTATGTATTACATTTAAAGCCATATGCATTCCACCATAACACCATACATTGATGAAGTGTAATCAAAACCAATTGGGACATTGGTTAGCACAGCAAACATGTAATCAACTGGTTGGTTAGTATAAAAAGATGCATTGCATCTTGCTACAGTGTATACATGCATATACGTGTGACACCTTACATAATAATTGTTTTATTGCCATGCAATCAACTTGTCAGTCAATTGTTGGAATTTGGTATTTTATGCTCTAGGCAAGGGGTCCGCCATAGACAGCGACTCTGGATCAGTGCCTTGCTCAAGGACACTGCAACACGTGGCCAGCCGGGGTTTCGAACCACTGAACTGCAGACCTTGCGATCATTAGTCACCGGCTCTACCTCCGGAGCCACAGCCGCCCCACATGGCCTGATGAAAGCTATCTGAGTGAAATACCTCAGCGGTACACTGCTTCAATAAAGTGTTTTTCAATTTTAACAACACACAATAACAACAACAACAACAACAACAACAACATTAACAACAACAACAACAACATTGCTGCAAGAAAATGAATGACCCAAAACACATGAATTGCAAAGTCACTGATTTGACCATTATTATTCCTTGGTGCAGGGCTGGGCAGTAGTGTATTAGGCCTAGAGAGTAAATACAACGATACACTAGATGTGTTTGTGTGCACGAAATGGCCCTGGGCTTTATATCGAATTTTATTGAATTTTTATTATTTTTCATAATCATTTTGCGTGTGTTTCACCGCTTGTAAAACATGCAACGTACGCCAGAAACACTCACTGACCGCAGAATCTTGCAAAGCCAAACTCTCTCAACCCTCTTCCGTTTGCATTCACGTAGCCTAATGGAATCATGGCCAATCGCCACATGAGAATTTCAAGGAGCGCACCGGATGGCTTGACTGATAAGAACGATTGCTGTGCACAGAGCAATCAAGCAGATGTTCTGAACCCCAAAAATATTTAAAAATAGCTTTACTTACAGTACAGGCCAAAAGTTTGGACACACCTTCTCATTCAATGCGTTTCCTTTATTTTCATGACTATTTACATTGTAGATTCTCACTGAAGGCATCAAAACTATGAATGAACACATAGGAATTATGTATTTAACCAAAAAGTGTGAAATAACTCTAAATATGTCTTATATTTTAGATTCCTCAAAGTAGCCACCCTTTGCTTTTTTGTTGTTAATAAAATATATAATAATAATATTAAATATAATATGTGTTAATAATAATATGTTATTATATATATATATGTAATATTATTATTATATATTTTATTAACAACAAAAAAGCAAAGGGTGGCTACTTTGAGGAATCTAAAATATAAGACATATTTAGAGTTATTTCACACTTTTTTGTTAAGTACATCATTCCACATGTGTTCATTCATAGTTTTGATGCCTTCAGTGAGAATCTACAATGTAAATAGTCATGAAAATAAAGGAAACGCATTGAATGAGAAGGTGTGTCCAAACTTTTGGCCTGTACTGTACTTTTATAGAATATTCGAGTTTCTAAAGAAACCGTGTGTGCTTGCTTCACCTCTCTATGTTGTTAAGGCAAAACTAGAAACAAACCTCATAAAAAATAAACTGTAGTTGTATAATTGTCCTTATTTCAGGGCCAATTTTTTTTTTTTATCAAAACAAAATTACTTCTACATTGTAAATGCAGACAGTTTCTTTTGAATAATACATTGATTTGAATTGTATGTTAAGCCTCATACCAGGAGGCTTTAAGGGAAACATTTTTGTAATATTGAGATTTTTTTTTTTTTTATCAAAGTCTGAAAAGCCCAAAAGTCAGAAAATGAATGAATGAATTTCCGGCCACATCGCACAGCCCTACTTCTGTGTATGTTGTAAAAGCACTTTCTGATTAATTGAGTTCATGTTGTACGAACCCTGTTTGGGACCAGATAGACCAGATAAGTACAAAGGGGTGGTTTGATGCCTTGCAACACATCAAACCAATCAGATCCCTCGCTTGGGCAGAGCTAAAAGAAACATTAGTTTTTCCTTCAGATTTTCTTCAATTTTTGTCAATGTTGCATGTTACCATCGGCCACAAAACAACAAGCAACCCTTCTACAGGCATGTGGGAGGAGAGTTCTTGGAATGTAACATCCAATGAAATTGAGAGCCCATTGCTCCGTCCAGCTTAATCCAAGAATTGGAATTTAGAATGCCTAATCTAAAATTCTCCAGACTTGAGAAAGAGCTGTGTGAATAATGTAATTTGGAGGTTGTCCATAATGTAAATCTTAATAACAAAGTCTCAGATGTTACTGTTAATATTCCTATGTGTACAGTATGTCGTAAATGCATTTTACTGAGTCCATATCATGTCATGTCAAATGTTAATGAACACTGCCTTGAAATGTAAGCCTATTTCTAATACAGTACCGGTACTCACAGAACAGTTGGGATAGGCTCAGGCCCGCCGGGGCTAAGAACCTATGTCATCATGACGACACCCCCAACATACAGATGATGCGGCTCTATTCCCCAAATATCAGCCAATCCCAGGTCACAGGACGCAGTCCCCTTCCCTCTCTGTGGGTATTGGCCGGCTCCAGGAGGAGCACCTCTCTCCTCTAGTCCCAGCAGCCGACTAGGCAGAACTAGGGGGGAAACACTGAGGGAATCCCTGGCTGATGTACGGTGGTCTAGTATATGCAGAGGTGGTGGTATGTGGTAGGTGGTGTGTGGGGGCCCAGCTGGGTGTGTGTGTGGTTGTTGGAGGAGGGAAGAGAGAGAGGGGGTCACAGCCCACTGCCACAGCCCCAACAGAGACACTCACTGTCAGGCAGGACCAGGGTGACTGAGAGTCCCTGAGACTGCGACGTCCCATGGAGCGACCTGGTGGCCCGGGGGGCGATGATGTGACACGGAGCATGACTGTCACATGGCCAGCCAACCAGAAGAGAGAGAGAAGAAGAGGGCAACCGGGTGGCGCTGCGGTCTGCAGACGCCATGTTTATTATTGAAGAAAGGGGGGAGGAGAAGGGGGAGGGGGGAAAGGAAGGGGGAGGGAGACTGGTTAGATTTGGAATCAGGCCCCTACTGAAGAGAACAGTTAGGGAGGACCCTGAGGTAAGACTGGCGGGTTTAGAATCAGGCCCTACTGAAGACAGACAGAGGGAGGCCCTGGAGGTAAGACTGGCAGGTTTAGAATCAGGCCCTACTGAAGACAGAGGGAGGCCCTGGAGGTAAGACTGGCAGGTTTAGAATCAGGCCCTACTGAAGACAGAGGGAGGCCCTGGAGGTAAGACTGGCAGGTTTAGAATCAGGCCCTAATGAAGAGAGTGGGAGACCCCTGGGGGTCTGATTTGGAATCAGTCCCCACTGAATGGAATGATATGAAATTGGTCAAGTTTCACAGCCAATCACAAGTTACAAGTAAAACACACACTGCGGTATTTATGCACTAGCTCTTTTTCATAAGATCAAGATTTTGAGTATTGTAAAAACACCAGAAAAAGTACCAGACACTCTTTTCACACAGAGGTGCTTCTAAAAAATGTTTTAACAGAGGAGTGTACACATCGCAAGCAGTGTTTATAAACAAATGCATTCTGTAAACATGTAAACATCGCCATCACAGATTCTGTTTGGTTTACCAGCCTAATTCCTAACCTCTCCCCTCTTAAAACTATGATCCTAAAAGCACCAGGATGTGAGTCCAACTCACTGTAATCCATAAGTACAATAAAGACACTGCAAATATCTCTAAATGCTTTAACCGTTGAGGCTGTTTTCACTGTGTAATGTATTTTCTAAGTTTATGGGGCAGTCCCACTCATATTTTTCATTTTATTGGACAGGTATAGTGAAGACAGACAGGAAAGTAAGGGAGAGAGGGCATGTCAGCAGGGCATGGGGCCGGATTCGAACCCATGCCGACACGGGCATATGTGTGCACTGTAGACCGTGGTGCTTAGACCACTGGACCACCCCCAGGCACTGGCGCCACTACGCTATGTAATTTTTTCAATGTAGAGAAGACACACACTCTCTCTCTGCGTTTGACCGCAGGTGACCTGAACAGCAAGCATGTCAAGACCTGTCAGGATCAAAGTCATGATTCTAATCAGGGCTGAAATGACACAGAAGCAACCACACTAATTGGAGAGGGACTTTTCTCATATGTTGATTTGATTTTCCAAACTGATCACGTGTCAGATGTGATCTAATCTCTACCCTGCTGTCCGTCCATCCGTCACAGATCCCAGTGACTGACTGATCTTAATGTCGTCTGTACACAGTGTACACTTATATTTATAGCCTTGCCAACTGGGGTAATCCACATTACGTAATTCTTACAACTTGGAGAGTAGAGGGAAAAACAGAGAGGGAGAGAAACAAAGAGAGAGAGGGGGGGGGCAGGGAGAGAGAGAGAGAGACAGACAGACAGAGAGAGAGAGACAGAGACAGAGAGAGAGGGGGGAGAGAGAGAAAGAGAGAGACAGACAGAGAGAGAGAGAGAGAGAGAGAGAGAGAGAGAGAGGGAGAAAGAGAGAGAGAGAGAGGGAGAAAGAGAGAGAGATATGTTTAAGTAGAACTCTGGCGGCGTCCCCTCTCCTGGGGTCAATGTCAACTGCTGTCTGCTAAGTTGGAGACAATTTCTCCATATTAATGAAATACTGTAATGCAGGGATCTGGATGGAATTTACCCCCACAGAATTGAATAAGATCATCTTATTACAGTTATGATCTATGTGATTGCTGATCAAATCAAACCATTTCTCTCTCACAGTGTGGTGGCCTTTATGGTCATACACGGATGCCCATGTTCCTTTTACCCAACTGTCAGTTGAGTTACATGGGAGTTGGGCCCCTTTAACTATAATGGGCAATAGTGTAGGGGTCAGCAAACATATTTCTGTCTACTGACCCTGTGTGTACTGCACAGGGAGTGGGTAGGTCACTGACACCATCCCTTCTTGCAAACAGCCTAAATCATCTAATCAAACCTTGGAGCTGCTATAGCCATAACATACAATATCATGTGAACACATTCTAACCACTAAGATATCACTAGGTACACAAACTAAAGTAATATGACCATGTACATAAACACAACGCCAAATCCTCATATATAGCTATGGCATCCAATACATATCCCAGGACCACAGATCACCAACAGATGAGAATCACCCTGCACTAAAAACTGGCGAAAGTAAAGTAGAGGGAGGCTCTGAGATGGCATGCAACATGAGAGGGGGTTAATGTAGTCTACCTAAAATACACAATGGGGATTGTATGATGCGTGCAAGGCTTTTGGCATTCCTATGCTGGTACAGTGAGTACAATAGTGAGGAGAGACGGAGGGGGGGGCGCCCCTGCCTACAGTACAGCTAGACTGGGGGTTAATGTGGGCTACCTAAATACACAGTGGGGTGTGTATGGAGCTTCTGCGGGGTATACTTGTTGTACAGTAAGTAGTAGTGTTGTTCGAGGGGGCTTGGCCTACATCACAGATAGACTAGAATAGAGTAGGGTTAATGCATAAAGACACAGGGGGGCCTAGCCCCACATTAGGACACAGTTAGACTACATTAGAGAGTCGTGGTAATGGCTGGGAGGCATGCTACATTCCTGGCTGGCAGGCGGGGTTCTGCTCCAGTGAGCCTAGCATGTAGCCTCATCCAGCCCCAGCCAGCCCTACTGTAGCTCTGGTTCAGGGCGCAGTAAGGCGTGCTAACGCTAAGACTATACAAACACCCCTGTTCCGGTCAATACAAAACATTGTTGTCAAGGGGTCTCCATTCCGAGCACTTTAGATGACCGTTAGAATCTCCAGTTTTGGAGTTGGGAGGAGTCACGTGGTCACAGTGCAGGACATCGAGTGCACTGGACCTTGTCTGGCCTTGTCTTTTATTTCATATTGTGGGAAAATGAGAACATTGCACAGACAACAAACAGGTTGTCAGCAGCATTATCAACATCAGTAGTTTGGTGAGTAACGAACATATTGTTGTGGGTGTACTATATTATGGGGTATGTGTCCATCTAATGTTTATGTATAAAATTGGTCATGCATACCTTTTACTCTATCTGGTGTGTGCTCAATAACGTATTTGACATACTAATCTGGCTTGCATCTTTCTATACATTGTGGTGGATATTATCCCATAGCATTGGAGCTAGCAGCCTAGTTGAGTTTGTGGTACACGTTGTTATGATCTGTAAATCGGAGATAAACAGAACAACTGGTTACATCTCCTTCGCCGCGTCAGCCTCGTCAGCTTCGTCAGCCTTACCCTACAGCTTGCCACAGATGCTTTTCTGAAGGGCCTGAAGAACCAGATGGGTGCCTATGGTAATGAACAGTGAACCCAAAAGACACGGCACAGGCTCAACAGCTCGTGACCTTAGAATTATAAGGTTCTATCTCCATTTTTGTCACAATTGAGTTTTTTACATAATCTGATACATTAGGTGTTTATTAATGCCTGTGTGGTGTTATTTTTAAATGTTGAATTTTTTTAGTTAGTAATTAACAAAATACAAAGGTTCCATCTCACAAAACACAATGGAATGTAAAAACTTTGACGCTCAATATCTCTGAACTGCCCTAAACGGAGATAGAACCTTATAATTCTAACCTCACAAGCTGTTTGACCTCCACAAGCAACTTCCAAGCCACTGTTGGCCGAGATGTCGAAACCAAGCATCAGAAGCAACGCCTCTCCTGGTCTAAGGAGACACCCATGTCGACTCCATGTCGACTCCAGTCCATCGTACAAAGTCCATCGTATGTAGAGGAATTCACTGAGTGGCACCTGGATGTGTATGTGGCTCCTATCCATGATGCACTTCTGCTACGCCTGGACTTCCTGAGAACTTGTTGGAGGATCTGGGCCAGACTACTCAGTGGCAAGAGTTGCCCTGGAAAGGGACACTGTCATCCCTACAGAATGTGAGTGCCTTACCTGGGGGGGCAGTGGACTTTCCATAGCCTGGTGTCCAGCTGTTCTGATGTCCAGTCAACATCCTTGAGGATGTGTCCACTCCTCTGGCAGTGTCGCAACCAGGATGGAGGTTAGAGTGCCAGTAAGGGTGTGCAACCTCTCAACGACTAAAGCTTCACTTCCCAAAGGAGTATGTTTTCTCTACTGTTAATATATTAAAAAAAGGTAAGCCTTCCTTCTTCTAGTATTGTGACTGCCAATGGCCTCTGGTCCTAGCATTGATTTGTTTTTCATATGTTCACTGATGTATGTGTTACGGTACATGTGGGAAAACTAGGGTTAGGGTTAGGTGCTACGTCGACTTGGTACATGCTGGCATGTCTAACCCTAACCCTAACCCTAACCTTCACCGTAGCACCCTAGCACCTAACCCTAACCCTAGTTTTCCCACATGTACCATAACATATAGATGATTCACTTACTTTAGACAAATGTACTTCTTGTAAGTTGTTTTGAATAAAAGCATCTGCTAAATGTCGTAAATGTAAATGTATGTCTTGGAATTCTGCTTGAGGCTTATCCCGATGCCCCGGAGTCCCGATCTCAGACCAACTGTACAGCGAAGGGGCCAGAGACAGAAGAGAAGGAAAGGAGGGCCGAAACATGATCAGAACAGAGCCAGAACCCAAGCCACAGGGAGAGTGCACAAACTCAGTGGACTGGACCAAGGAAGGACCCCTCTGTCATTAGCGCATGCCTGGCATCAGTCATATACGAGGTCAGTGGGAGGGGAAAAAGGTCCTCCACTATGACAGGCTCTCTCAGTACACTAGTGAGGTGATAGATAGAATTCTACATGACAGCTTACTTTCACTAAGCTATAGAATGCTGTGCAGCGACCGACAAATGCGCAAAGGAAAACCTCGCACACATTTGATCTTCATAGGTGGGAGAATTCATCATGCTTATCTTGTCATTCAAAATCGGTGGGGAAGGAGCTCGACATGTCCAATCGATTCAGCGGCGCATTCTTGCACATGCAAGAAGGCTGACTTCTAGCCGAATTTGAAAAAACGCTTGAAAGCGCATAGGGGACTCCCGAGTGAGGAGGAGGGTATACATGATCCCCCCCCTCCCGTTTCTGATGATCAACGGAGCGGACAGATCTCACACCGTGTAGCCTTGGCAAATTAATTTGCGGTAATATTTTCTTTCACCGTTTCATGATTTATTTCATTATTTCATCAGCCTGGCCTTGGGCCCCCCTGCTCCTCTCCGGTCCCTGGGCTTCAGCCCCCCTAAATCCTGTGTGTTAATCCGGGGCCTAGTAGCAGCAGGCAGCGACCCTGACCCCAGCGTGCTCAGCAGATCATTAGTAGCAGTGGGCAACAGACACACTGTCTCTGCTGCTACAGGAGGGGTGGGCTGGGGGGGAGGTGTGGGGGGGCTGGGGGGGGAGGTGGGGGTTGGGGGGGGGGGGGGGGCTGCATTGTTTGTGGAACTGAAAGGCAGAATGCATGGAGGAGAAGAAAACCACATTCAGATTCACTGGAGGGGGGGGTGCAAGAAAGGGCTACATGGGGGCTTTTAGTGCCCTGTAGCCGTTCAGGTTGAGAGGAGAGGAGGGAGGTATTCTCTGTTCTATGACTGTGGTTCTGGCAGGGTGCTGCTGGGAGTCTTCAGGCTCCACCGACAGCCTTTATGGAGATGTCAGTGATGGAGACGCTCTCCTCCCACTCCTGTTACATTCCAGGAGGCAGAGGTACAGTAGACAGGTATACCACACACCGGGACGCGTGCACACACACACGCACACGCACGCACACACACACACGCACGCACACACGCACGCACACACACACACACACACACACACATACACATACACACACACACACACACACACACACACACTCTAGACACATGCACTACACCAAACCACACCACACCCTCCTGTTCCGTGATGTAGTGCTCACAGCACTCACAACAGGTCACCCAGTCTGTGTTCCAGCCACCAGGAGCTGGTACTGTATTACCTAGGCTGTCGCTGCAGGTATGATTCACATCCGCTTAGGAGTCTACATCACACTGGTTGAATTCCAGTGTCTGTAAGATTTTTGTGTGGGGTCTGAGAAGCTGGTGAAAGCAATGATGCTTCTAGAACGGATCTGATAGTCTAGAAGACTATTGGGTCACTTCAATTATTTTGAAATAAATATGATGTTTACCTCTAGGGGCACTCTTGAGTTCAAAAAGGGTCACAAAGGCTGATATTTGGATAGAACAGAGCAAACACTTTTATGCCCATTTGTTTGCGATTAAAAATGTGAAAACGAAGAACGTTATAGTTAAACGAGGTACACATGTACAGTGCCCTGCATAAGTAATGGCTTAGTGAAGCATACTACTACTTTTGGCACTACACTCCGAAAGTTTGTATTGCATTCAGACATTACAATACGTTTTATGCATAAACCACCAACTTGACTGGTGTTTCTGTTTTGTTGTCGCATCGTTTGTGCTCCCTATGTGTAGCTGTATTGATTTAGGCTTTGCGGTTGCTTTTGGAGTCTGTCAACATGAGGACAGAAGAGATGAAGGTCAGGGGAGGCATTATGAGCCAGACATGGAAACATCAATCAGAAACTCCAGCCAAAACCTTATTAGAGTTACCAAAATCAACAGTTTGTAACATCATTAATATGCAGTGGTGTGGCCTGGTATGCCAAGGAAGACCTCTACAGTGGATGACCAAAGAATGCGCATCATGTTTATTTAAGGAAAACCCAGAAACAACTGTCCCACAGATCAGGAACACTCCCCGAAGGTAGGCATGAATGTCTCAGACTACCATCCACAGAAGACTTTACCAGCGAAATTACAAGGTGCAAACCACTGGTTTGCCACAAAAAACAGGATGGCCAGGTTATGGTTGGCTAAGAACTGAACAAGTTCTAGAAAAACAGACAAACAAATGATGGCAAGAGTGAAGTGTGGAGAGAAAAAAAGGAACTGTTTTTTGTGAAAAGGAATTCACAGCATACCACCGGTGTCTGTTAAATATGGTGGAGGGGGTGTTATGGCTTCAGGATGAATTCTGAAGTGTATTGGAACATCTTGTCAGACCAAATACAACACCTCCAAACTTAATGGACGGGGCTTCATCAGCAGTACAATGACCGAGAACATACTGCCATAGCAACTAGGGATTTCAGGGTCAAAAAGTGTAACGTTGTTGACTAGCCAAGTCAATCTCCAGATCCTACTGAATATGCACTTCATTTGAGGAAGACGACCTATGGCAAAAGTCCTCAAAACAAACAACAACTGGTGATGGCAGGGGGTGTGCAGTACAGACCTGGCAGAGCGTCACCAGACAAGACACCCAGCATATAGTGGGTTCAACTGGGTCACGGACTTCAGGCAGTTATTGATTGCCAAGGATTGTCAACCAAATTCTAGACATGAGTGCTTAATTTGCTTAAAATTGTATATAGCTGTCCCATCAATTTTGGGTACCCTGAAATAGGGGGACTACTCATAACGTGTAGACAAATACCATCAAATACAAGCTAACGGCTGAAAATCTCTACTTGAAAATAGTTTGTTACTTACGCAGGACAAGATTGTATATCATGCATATATATATACAGTAGGAGGCAAAGGGTATAGATTAGATCAGATTCAACTTTATATAGCCTAACAACAATATGGTTGAAACATAAGCATCATTTTGAGAAGAGCAATTAGCAAAGACTTCCCGAATATACCTTTAAGTCGCTTGTATAAAATAGAATACTGGGAAATAGAAGCAAGACCAGGGAAATCATGAACACTATTCTTCATAGAAAACCAGCTATTTTCCCCCTTTTTGGATTCCAGGACATTTGGATGAAAGATGATAGCATTTGTTGGCGTCACAATTACTCATACCCTGGGAATAGTTCACTGTGTACTTTTGTATCTTTGTTTGGCTTCATGCAATGTGACAGCTGAGCTTTCAGTGCGTTTCCGAGGCCCGAGTCGTTCGCTGAGGGCGAGTGCCAGTTTTCACACCAGCTGTGCCCTTTCTAACACCATACCGAGAGGCTCTGGCACCATTTGTTGGAGCACCTCAAGGTAGGGTAGTAGAAGTCTCAGGAAGCACAACTCCACTCAGGACAATAAACGCCTTGCTTTAAAAAAAAAAAAAAAATAGTTACTTCCAATGCAATGCTATTCATCCATAAGGACTTGCTGAGCTGGCTGACAGAGGCTGTCACAACAGAAACAGACAACAGAGACAAGAGGGAGAAGAGAAGGACATCTGTATAGTCATTCAGTGTATCTGGAGCACTGGAGGGCTGTATTGGCTTTAAAACAATTAGCATCTGACAGATATGTGAAGTAGGAATCGTATTGATAGGTGTAAGGAAGGAACGTCATGGGAACTCGGAAGTGGTCGATGGAGTGTGTGTGAGAGCACACACACTGACGCTGTCAGTCACACACACACACACACACACACACACACACACACACACACACACACACACACCCACCCACACACACACACACACACGCACACACACACACACACACACGCACACACACACACACACACACACACACCCTGCAATTGTCTGTGAAAAGGACAGAACGACAGACACAAATGCACTATGCAATCTAAGGCATTTTGTTGTGGGAAATTAATTAGGGAGGTCCCAATATCCATGTTGTTTCAACAAATCTGTTTGGGAAGGAGGGGATTTGGGCAAGCAATATTACGTTTCCATGGCTCGGCCTAAATCCTCCCAGATACAGCCCTACAAAACAGATCTTAATTTAGATATGACCCAAACCACAACCCTATTTTCATTGGATTTCATAAAGATTAAGCTACATTTGGTATAGAAACATCAAAATATGAGGGCAGGGTAAACAAACATGTTGTTGATTATTCTGACCTATAGCCTTCAGGCACCGTGCAGGACACAGTTCGAGTCAAAAACAACAGGTAGCCATACTTTTCATAGTCACCGGCACTGCTGCACCAAGACTACTTGACTGTTATTTCTTCCTGACACTACAATTGAGCTGACATTATTATTTTTGCAGTTATGCAGAGGATTAAGTTTCTGCCTGATCACCAGCACTGTTATGACCATATGCCACCACCTCCACGTTAGTGACTGACACCCCAGTAAACTGACATGTGTCCCTGACCTTAAATGCCCAGACATGGACTAATCCTAAAACTAAATAGGATATTAGTCTGCAGTGAAGGTGCTTTTTAGTCTGGAACAAGAATATGTAGGCCTACAATTAAGCCCCCTTCTTGTTAGTTTAAAGAATGGGCCATTAGAGAGAGATGTGCAAAGTAGCCTGATCTAGTGTAGCCACGTGTTTCTCGATCCTGCAAGCCCACTGGGATATGAGATTAGGGGCCCAGTCCCACTGCTCTTTACACAGTTAACACACCTGATTTAATTAATTCAGTGCTTGATTAGGCTACAACTCTAGTGTGTTAGAAGGAGGCTGAGGAAAAAAAGTTGTGTGGGATTCTAATCGGGCAGTTATTCTCTGGGCAGAGCATGTCACAGGGTATTAAGGCAGATTGAAGTCACTGTGGAATTCAAAATGTTCAGTTCGAAATGAACAAGCTACATTATACAGGAGGACATGGAGCAAGTATTCTCAAAATATTGGTCGAGGAGTTGAGGTGACACACATTGGACTAACATAAACATGAATGTTATCGTTAGCTGGCCAGACAACATAACTATGTACAGTACAGCAGATAATGTACTAGATAGGTGTGTAAACATTAGCAAAACAATACTGTCTGTAGTTACTTTGCATTAATGTGTGTGGGTGACTGAAATATTAAGCATTGAGCATTAAAAGAACGAAAATGTGTTTCTATTCAATGCACTAACATACTGTAGTTCCCTTGACAGATTTACCATGGGCAGTGTGTAGGGGGTTCAGGATTATCTCTGTGGATTAGAACAGGATAATTGCTGTATTCTCATTAACTATAATGTACAGTGTACGACTGTAGATTAATGCCCTCAAAAACGTTGGAATATCGACAGTGGTGGTGGGATCAGAACAAACTGACAAAATGACATTTTTGGTGAGGTCCCTGTTGTTCCCTGTTATGGAAGTGATGCTTTTCATCATTACCTTTAAAGCAGAAACATTGTTGAATCGTGGCATTCGTACCGAATATCATTCAGAATTCAAAAGAAATTGCTAGACTCAATCTACACGTCGACTTTGGAGCGCGCACCTCACCAACCAAATAAAAACTAAGTATAAAAACGAGCTCTTGATACTGAGTGAGACTGTAGTGCGCAATGATATTGGATACGTTGCCAAATAGGTATGTTGGGCCCATAGCCCAAACTACAGACAGAACCATTTTCGGCCTGTAAATTAAAAACACTAGGCTACCTATAAATTGTTCTTTTTAAAATTAATTAATTAGGAAAAATGTTTTGTTTGTTTGAACCCACATTAGGCAAAATGTTAGGTATATTCTCCGATAATGATCTCTTATTTTATCTAGGCCTAACCAAAAGCAAATGATTGCAACACAATGCCTATGTTATGTAAATAAGGAATAGCAGACAAGGAATAGAATACAATTAACACAGTATGACTTTAAAAACGAAGAAAAGTAGGCTACTCCAAGTGCAGCAAAACAAAAACGAGTACTTTTATTAAACAAGTTATATTCCTCTAAAAAAAAAAGTTTTTCAGTTTTTTAACATAGGCTCAACCATTGGCGGACCTAATGCTTTCTGGATCATATTGAAACTTTACATACCATGCTACCTGATTGGTAACACCAGCACATATTCTCAGTGCAATTTGCATTAACTCATATTCAGATGACGGAAAATCCCCAGTAATTCAACTTTAGTTTATTGTGAATATACAACGACAGTTAGGACACAATAGGCTACATAGGTTCCATGCGTCAGGCACCGTGCCTCGTTATTACAGTACGCACCATGGGTTAGAGTAGCCGACTCAGACAACAATGCTGAGTCCATTCCCTGTCACATCATTGTCAACGAAATAGTAGAAGTAGGTATGCAAATCATTTCACACTGAGAGTTCTGGTCGACTTTAAATATAAGATGGAATAATTGACAACACTGCAAAATTACATTTTTGTTTTCCATAGAATGTTGAAACGAGGCAACAGCAGGAATCATTATAGAGTATCAGTTATTATGCTTATCATTACAGTTACTTCCCAAAAAACACACAACATAGGGCATGGGCTGTTGTGCTGCTGGACAACATGTGATGACCGTTTAATTTGACCATTGACCAATGGAGGTACAGTCTAGGTTATGTAACAAAACAAAGTCCTATTGAGCATACACGTGGATTTATATTTTTTTTAAAGCACATGTTTATGATACAAAAGCCATACACTCATACGCCAACAGCAGATTACATACCATGTCCAATGACTTATACAGTTAAAACGTCTTAGATACATAGTTCATTTAATTTACAATTTAACACATCTGCATCCTGGATTACAGTACAAAAAATATATAAAGATAGAAAATCCATCAAAGGTAAGAATGGAGATTGTGTTGTTGTGTCTTGGTCCCATCATAATAAATACCATGATAATTATATTCTCTCTCTGGGATATCCCAACTTTAATTCCTCCCATCTAAGTATCCTATCCGACCATCAAGGTCTGTGCTGGTGCTGGTGGTATTGTGATGGGAGAGGGTTGCTTCCGTATCGGTGTGGAGCCGGAGCTGCCCCTCCTAAGGCAGTTCTGAAGCTTTGTGTCGAAGGCGGCATCCCTGCTCCCATCCCCATCCCCAGTCCCAACCCAGCCCCAGCCCCCATCCCCATCCCCATCCCCCCAGCAGCAGGCCGGGGGGGCAGGCCCTGGTTGAGCATGTTGGTGTAGGGGGAAGAAGAAGCTCCGTAATTCAGGCCCATGCTGAAGGGCCTGTGGGGCTGGGCGCTGGGCAGGACCACGGAGTGAGCGTGTCTCCCGGGGGTTTCGAAGGAGAACTCGGGCGGGGGGCTGCTGGGCTTGGACGGGGTGGACGTGAGGGGGTCCGCCTCCTCGGAGGACCTGGAGGAGGAAGGGGGGAGGAAGCCGGACGCCCCGCCGCCGTACCCCTCTGAACCCTGGCCTGGGCTCATCGCGCCGGCTGGGAGGGCCCCCGACACGAGAGACGGGCGGATCCAGTCATCCTTGAAGATCTGAACGGTCAGATTGGAGACCAGCGGGAGGAGGCGGTTGGTCACGTGGGCCAGCACCATCTGCTCGTTGGCGTCGCGCCGTATGCGGACGTGGGCCGAGCCGGCCTGGAACGAAACAAACGGACCATAACGGGACAGGAGTTAAACAAGAGTCAGTCGTGTTTACTTTAGAGTTTCTAAAAACCATTCATCTTTCAGTCATTGTCTCTCTCGACCCCCTCCCGACCCCCCCCCCCGCCCTTGCCCTCTCATTTTTGTCTGTCTCTCTTTCTCTATTTCTCTCTCTTAGGGGGCCATGTCT
The DNA here is from genome assembly GCF_963989245.1 of Nansenia antarctica. Classification (NCBI taxonomy): domain Eukaryota; kingdom Metazoa; phylum Chordata; class Actinopteri; order Argentiniformes; family Microstomatidae; genus Nansenia; species Nansenia antarctica. The sequence continues at coordinate 19,425,383 of NC_137692.1, read as the reverse complement.
CTCTCTCTCTCTCTCTCTCTCTCTCTCTCTCTCTGCTGGCAGCTACCTCGGGTACGGCCTGAGGGACTGTATGACAACAACTCTCAACTGTATGACAACAACTCTCGACTGTACGGCAACAAGCGAGCAGAGGGCAGCGTAAACAATGGATAATCTGACAGTCGACACTGGAATTAGCACACTAGGTTAATCACAGGAGCACCATAAACAAAGAGACTAGCCCGCTACTGTACATCAATAGTACAAAAGTATTGCTTTCATAACATGATGTTAGCAACATTATTATGCTGTTACTATGCTTGAGTACGTGTAAGTGTAATTTCAATTAATAAGATATAACGCCAGCACACCAAAAAAGGATCTCTGTTTTAATTCCTTTGCATATTGTATTGTATGTAATATATATTGGGTACATTCTGTTGTCATTCCTGTCTGATTGTGCTTTTAATGTATGATTTGCTGCAAAAAAATCAATTTCCCCAGAGGCGATAGTAAAGGTTTCTACAACCAAAACATTCTTGTCAAACATACAATACATTGTGACACAACATTGTGAATTATCTATGTGACCCTTAATAATTGAATCACTCGACTCCTATTCTACCATACGATGTCGAAATGTATTCTATGCTGTATTGTGAGAGTGTGACACACTCTCTCAGAGTTCCGCAGGAGGAGTGACACTAGATGACCTTGCTCCATCTAGAGGCGGGAGAGGAGAAGCCCCGGTGCGGGGGTGAGGGTACACCCTGCAAGCTGCCACCAAAGGCAGCCAAGCCCAGGACTGTTGGCTGTTAGAATGAACGAGCATTCCCCTGGATGGGGGGGTTTACAAGAAGAGCAACAAACAAAAAACATCTCTCCACAAAGTTGGAAGCAGATGAAAGTTTAAAAAAATCAGCCGGGAGAGAGATTTTGCAACGCATGAGCAAACTCGCGCCCCCCTTTTCATCTGAGTGAGCAGAAGATCTGTGCGTACTGTCAACAACAGGACTCGGCCACTAAGAGTGTGAATGGCGTGGCGTTCTCTTTGTGTGTTAGCCCCCGTCCCCCCTCCCCCCCCCTCTGTCCCTAACAGACAGGCATCTGCTGGGGAGTGGGGGGGGCACAGCAA
>NC_137692.1:19406769-19419269 GCF_963989245.1 Nansenia antarctica | reverse complement strand
TTCAAGCACCTTGTAGTGTGTGTGTGTGTGTGTGTGTGTGTGTTTGTGTGTTTGTAGGGCCAGAGGCGCCTGACCTGCTGTAAGAGCATCCTCCATCAGGTCGAACCCCAGGGCAAGGCACAATATGGTCCAGGTGAAGGGGTCATTAGGGGTCATTAAGGGTCATTGAGTTCATGGGAAAATGAGACCAAACACTTCTGTTTCCCAGACGACTTACAGTCATTTCCCAGAAGCTCAATCAATTATGTCCTGCTAAAAGGCCTAACATATTCCTGGATGTGAACTGGATACACCAGGGAGAATCCACTCTGGTCCCCAGGGCTCGCTGTCCTGCTGGTTAGCGCTGTTACCTTCCAATCAGTGACGAGTTTAGATCTGAGGAAGCAGGTGTGTTCAGTCCCTGAGTATGGAACCAACAGGGAAAAACTACAATAAGCAGGACAGGGGCCCACTAACTAAGCTACGGCTATATTATAATATAATATATATATGCTATATATAATATAATATATTTATGCTATATATAATATAATATATTTATGCTATATATAATATAATATATTTATGCTATATATATTAGCACTGTCAATCGATTGACATTTTTAATCAAGTTAATCACAATAATATTCTTGATTTACTATTTAATTACTCTTCTGCAATGAAAAGGAAGCTGTCGCAAAATAATTACAATCTTCGCCGTCACAATTACACAAAGCACGCAGCTTTCAAAGAGTCATACCCTGACCGGTCAGAGGGGCCGTCGCAGAGAAATTGCGAGCTTGAAAGCTGGATATGGACACGCCAGTGGAATTATTAACCGAACTTTAACTGAACAAGAGAGGGCGTTTAGTGCACAACCAGCGAAGCGAGGTTGCAGCTTTGTGAACGAAGTAGGTCTGACTCCTCCTGCATCGGGGTTGTGTAGGCTACTCCACAATAATAAGCTGACTGATGGATTTAGAACATCTTTAGAACCTGTGGGTCAAACACATGTATCGAGTGAGGTAGGCCAATTGTTTTTGCGGTTGCTTCAATATCGGAAGAAAGAAATGGCTAGATACTCCAAATACCGGAACGCATTTTGAGACCCCAAAAAATCATTCATATTCTGCAGGCCGGATGAGAAACTTTAGCGGGCCGGATGAGGCCCGCGGGCCGCGTATCGGTGATCCATACTCTCGGGAGAAGAACGTCGAAGGAGAACAATGATGCAACCCTTTACCCTTTAACCTCAGTGTGATTGAGACAGTCTGCTCTGACATTCCCTTTCACTGTGATACCGCGCCTGAGGGGTCCTCCTGGGGGGACGGACTGACCACTGCTGGTCTAGAGGAGGGGAGGGGCGGGGTTCGGCCAGGGGTGGTGGATCAATACAGCAGGATGAGTCACTGTAAAAGGATCTTACCTTCGACTCAGGTCTGCTACGTGCTCCTGGAGCCAACTGCTGCTGGCAGCTGTTCAGAAGAGAGGGAGAGGAAGGAGGGGGGGGGGGGGGGCAGAGGGCGGAGAGGGAAGGAGGAGGGGGAGAGAGATTGACAGAAAGAGGGAGAGAGAGAAAGCAGACAGGGTAAGAGTTACACTCGACACACAGTGTGAGAGCTGAACATCCTTCCAGCCCTCATTCCCGACCAGTCTGTTCCCATCTGCCCTCTGCTACCCTCCTGGCTCTCTGCTAGCCTCCTGGCTCAGGGCCGCCAGTGTTGCCGGGTAACTCGAGCTGCAGCGGCATTTGATCAGTCAGTGGACTGTGGCCTGGGCTGTCCACTCTACAGGATGGTTTACACACGCATCGCACGTGCCAAAGAAAATAGCTCCAAAGGTGCAAACTAGGTCTGTAATGAAGCAACTAGGGTCTGTTGTGGAACTTCGTAATAAAAAAAAAAAAAATTTAAAAAAAAAAATTCAAAGAGGCAAAAAATAAAATAATGGAATAATTATTTTGGTTTTTTTAAATTTGGAGCAAAAGCTCCGGATTGTGTTGGATGATATTCACTGGGAGAGTCTTAATGCGTCACAGGGCGCAGGGTAAAACCAACCATTCAGGAACACAAGAGCAATAGGTCGCGCTGGGGCTTACACTCCCATTTTCACTAATAGATTCTGATTCATGAAACACACACACACACACACTGGTGGATATACTAGTTTACAGTTTTGTCTAAGCAATCAGTACTACAGTCTGAAAATGTTCATGACATATTCACATGACACTGAGCTGTTCATCTCAGTCTCTCTCTCTCTCAGCAGACGGTGATGTATGATGTGTATGTATGATGATGTGCAGGGTCTTAAGGAGCTGAGACAGGATAGTGGTGGACACTGTACGCCTGGTAAAGCAGACGATATGCTAACGCTAGTCTAGGAAGGTCTGTTAACGCGGCTACTGCTACTAGGCTAACACCAGTATCCATTTCTCCGATTGGAGCACCTACTCGACCTCCAGATGTCCACGTTTAGTCCTAAAATGCCATTGAGTTCGCTCACCAACAGACAGAAGCAATCAGTCATCTATCAAGTTAACCTGCCATGTCCTGATTGCATTACTGCATAATGTAGTGGTAAGTCTTCTAAACATATGTTTTACCTTAACTTTATTTATCCAGGTCTCATTGAGACAAAAAGAAAAAACGAAAAGAGACCTGGTCCATGACAGCAGCAGTGGAGAACAATGTTTCAAAGTAATAAAAGACTCAATATCAATAATAACTTAACACTGATTTGATATACAATCACAATCACAACATATCTATACTCTAGATAGGAGCATCCTGGCTGACAGATACAGTCACAGTAACCATCAACGTAGACACCTGTCACAGTCACATAGCCTGCTGTCACAGTCACACAGGTAGCCTGCTGTCACAGTCACACAGGTAGCCTGCTGCCCTACCAAGACGCTGTGAGAGACAGACACGGTCACTGGACGAGGACTTCAGCTGGGACTGTTCTTAGTTAGGCGTTATGTAATCATAATAATAATTCATTGCTTTTCCGGGGCTCAAAGACAACTGACAATACGGGGAAAAACAGAAAACACAGAAACAACAAGCAACAGACAACATGAGCACATAGAACAAAGAGTTAAACGGTATGTAAACGGTATGTAAAACAGAGAACATACCGGTACATACATACACACCACCACACGACTTTATATTTTTAGGACGATGACAGATCTAGGACTGAGGCAGTGCATCAGTACAGTATGTACTGTTACAGACTCAAATTAAAAAGGATAAGATGAAGACCTGAGTTATGGGTCGAAGTGTTGTTTATTCAATAAAAGTACTTGGGAGCGTGAACTGCAGTGTGGAGTCCTTCTTTTCCCTTCACTGTTTCCATGAGTTGACATTTTAGCAGAGTGCCTTATTAATGATACGACTGTCTGGACGCCCGGGGCACGACTCTGTCTGGAACACTGTCTGAGTGTGTGTATGTGTGTGTGTGTGTGTGTGTGTCTGTGTGCGTGTATGTGTGCGTGCGTTTGTCTATGTGTCTGTGTGCGTGTATGTGTGCGTGCGTGTGTCTGTGTCTGTGTGTGTGCATGCGTGAGTCTGTGTGTGTGTGCGTGCATGCGTGCGAGTGCGCGCGTGTGTGTGCATGTGTGTGTTCTAGCCTAGTTCATGCATCCCTAGCAATGTGACGTTAAATGGTGTTAAGTGCGGTCCAATGATAGGACAGAATAGTGTGAGGAATACTCTCACTGAGGCCCACAGACACTGACCAGGTGCCCCCCCCCCCCCCCAACCCCCCGACCCCCCCAACCCCGTCTCACCTCACCTGCCCCCCCCAGAACACTGTGGACTAGGTGGAGCGGGTGAAGCCGAGGGGGACGTTGGGGAAGTTAGTGTATGTCTGGACAGAAGTTCACTGGGCATAGGTCACTTCAGGCTGAGAGCTTCCTCTAGTTCGCTTCGCTGTGTTACTATAGTAACCGTGCCAGTGAAGGGTATTTTTACACTTGGTCCCTCTCAGCCAATTTTGTGAACTCAAGAGCGGTTCGCCCCAAATGTTCATGCATTATGGGAAGGTTCCAAATGACCCCCTTTGAGGGACGTTACCCTTATGAAGACGTTCGTTACTGTGAAGTCAACGTGGACAGTGGTCGACTCGTTCATGTCCAGCCTTGCGCTATGTGCAATGAGTATGAATGTAAAAAAGTCAATATATTTGCATGAATATCAATATGATACATTGTAGTGACCGCTCGCTAGTGAGCAAAGTATTCCTAATTCACGGCGTTCCAGCCTTTCTTATATGTTGGTGTTGACTCAATCACCCAGGCTGCTTAGCGGCTGATATGACGGGATATAAGTGGGACAGAGTTGAATGAATGTTTGTTGTTGTCAGTACGCATGCAGAGAGTGAGAATAAAGCACATGATTGTTTTTCTACCGGCAAACCGACTACATCGTCCTGTTATTGCCGTCACTCCTACATTGGTGACCCTGAATTTCTCTCGAACGTTTTCGGAGATCATTGAACATGACAACAAACGCAGTTTCACTCAAGCTGCCCGAGTTTTGGGAACAAAACGCCATAGCATGGTTTGCACAAGCTGAAGCTCAATTCGCCCTCAGAGATGTTACCGTGGATAATACCAAATACTACTACGTGGTAGCAGCTCTTACCAATTCAACGGCAGCGAGAGTGGTGAGTCTTATTGAAAACCCACCGGCACAGCACAAATATGTTACCTTGAAGGCACACCTCATCGATACTTTTTGTCTGTCTGAATCTGAACGTGCACGCCAGCTCCTCTCTCTCCCTGGGCTCGGTGACACAAAACCCTCTGAACTGATGGACCACATGCTAGCTCTGCTGGGCGACCATCAGCCGTGTTTTCTTTTTAAAGAGCTTTTTTTGCAACAGTTGCCAGACCAGGTTCGTTTTTCTATGGCTAATTCAATCAAAACAGACTTTCGTCAGCTAGCCAAGGAAGCGGATATATTTTTCTCAGCTGGGAAGAGGTGTTTTACAGCCACCATGGATGAGTATGGGTTCCAACCACTGTCCATCTCCGCTACTGCTGTGGCCCGCCGGGTGAGGCCGGCGGGGTTGTGCTTTTACCATGCAAAATTCGGGAGCAAAGCTAAGAAGTGCCTACCACCATGCAACTTCAGTGTGTCGGGAAACGCACAGGCCGCCACTCATTAGCAGCTGTGGGTGCCGGCCATTCTGCAGGCTTGCTGTACGTCACTGACTCCCTCTCTGGCCGCCGGTTTCTATGTGACACGGGGGCCCAGGTGAGCGTGCTGCCTGTATCGGCAATAGACATTAAAACAGCGAAACGAGGGCCCTCCCTTGAGGCTGCCAATGGCAGTGCAATCGCTACCTTCGGCAGGCGCACTGTGGGTTTGTGTTTTGCTGACCAGCGTTTTACCTGGAGTTTTGTGTTGGCCAAAGTGTCTACTCCCCTCTTAGGCGCTGACTTTCTCTGCGCTAACAGCCTCCTGGTGGACGTGGGGAACCGCCGACTCGTCAATGCTGAGACGTTCGGCTCCTTGTCATGTGAGCGCAGTGACGCAGCCACAATGAAGCTGTCCAGTGCTGTCTCGCCGGCTGATGAGTTCTCCCCTCTTCTATTGGAGTTCTCAGACATCACAACACCTACCTTCTCGGCCGCTGCCACCAAACACGGCGTCATGCATTACATCTCCACGGAAGGCCCACCAGTGCATGCCAGGGCCCGTCGCCTCGACCCACACAAGCTCACCATCGCGAAAGAGGAGTTTGCAGCCATGGAGACACGGCATCATTCGCCGTTCTGACAGTCCCTGGGCCTCGCCTCTCCATCTCGTTCCCAAGTCCAACGGAGGCTGGCGTCCGTGCGGCGACTACCGGCGCCTAAATGATGTCACCACACCTGACCGTTACCCCGTTCCACACATTCAAGACTTTTCAGCCCATCTAGCGGGCGCGTCTATTTTTTCTAAAGTGGATTTGGTACGGGGATACCACCAGGTGCCAGTTAGCCCTCAGGACGTCCCTAAGACAGCGGTTATAACACCATTCGGACTGTTTGAGTTTTTGAGGATGCCGTTTGGCCTCAAGAATGCCGCCCAGACCTTTCAGAGATTGATGGACGCCATGCTGGGCAACCTGCCTTTTGTGTTTGTCTACCTAGACGATATCTTGATAGCCAGCACGTCCAAGGCAGAGCACCTATCCCACCTCCGTCTCCTCTTCAGTCGCCTCCGGGAACATGGATTAATCATCAACCCAGCAAAGTGCCAGTTTGGACTGCCTGCCATGGATTTCCTCGGCCACCACATCACTACTGCTGGGGCGGTCCCGCTGCCATCAAAGGTGGACGCTGTGCTGCAGCTCCCACGCCCTACCAGCATTAGAGCTTTACAGGAGTTCCTGGGGATGGTGAATTTCTACCATCGATTCATCCCTCAGGCTGCCCACCTAATGCGCCCCCTGCATGGGGCTCTCAAGGGCAAGACCCCTAAGCACATCATCGAATGGTCCGACGAAATGTCAAAGGCGTTCTCAGACACCAAGGAAGCCCTCGCGAGCGCGACCATGCTGACTCACCCCGTGCCTGAGGCTTCCGTGGCCTTGACAACTGATGCCTCAGATTATGCCGTCGGAGCCGTTTACGAACAGCTGGTCAAGGGGGTTTGGCAACCCCTGGCATTTTTCAGCCGACAACTCCGCTCCAGTGAGCAAAAATACAGCACCTTTGACCGAGAGCTCCTCGCCCTGTACTTGGCAGTCAGGCACTTCCGGTTCCTGCTGGAGGCTCGTCCATTCACGGTTTTTGTGGACCACAAACCGTTGATTTTTGCCATGGCTAAGGTGTCGGAGCCGTGGTCTGCCAGGCAGCAGCGTCATCTGGCTTATATCTCAGAGTTCACTACAGACATTCGGCATGTGGCGGGAAAGGACAACCCCGTAGCTGACTGCCTCTCTCGTGCCACTATCGGGGCTGTCCATCTCGGCATCGACTACGCCCGTATGGCTGCGGATCAGGCTTCGGACCCAGACATCCAGGAATACAGGACTAAAGTTTCTGGCCTCCAGTTGGCGGACATCCCCTTCAGCGACGACGGCACGACGCTGCTTTGTGACGTGTCCATGGAGCAGCCGCGCCCAGTGGTTCCACATGCTTGGAGACGGCAAGTTTTCGAGGCCATACATAGCCTCTCACACCCAGGCAGGAAACCTTCGCAGCGCCTGATTGCAGCGAAATTCGTCTGGCCCAGGATGAAGGTTGACATTGGTGGGTGGGTCAGGACCTGCGTGCCATGCCAACGGGCAAAGGTCCATCGTCATGTTAAGGCCCCGCTGGAGCGGTTCACGGTCCCTGAAAGACGCTTCGACCACGTCAACATTGATCTGGTGGGTCCCCTTCCCGCCTCCAGGGGATACACTCACCTTCTGACGATGGTAGACAGAACCACCCGTTGGCCAGAGGCCGTCCCACTGACGGAGACTACCACAGTTGAGGTGGCCCGCGCATTCATCGGCACCTGGGTCGCCCGGTTTGGGGTCCCCTCAGACCTGTCCTCTGATCGGGGGGCCCAGTTCACTTCTGGCTTATGGACTTCCATTACTCAGCAGCTGGGTGTCTCCCTCCACCGCACTACGGCTTATCACCCACAGGCCAATGGCCTGTGTGAACGTTTTCACCGGTCCATGAAGGCTGCTCTTAAAGCCGATCTCCGGGGCGGCGGCTGGGTCGACAGGCTTCCTTGGGTGATGCTGGGACTCCGTACTGCACCTAAAGAGGACCTTCTTTCATCCTCTGCTGAGCTGGTGTACGGCCAACCCCTCCGGGTTCCGGGGGATTTCCTCCCTTGTGCTACGGTCCCCTGGTCAGCACCAGAACAGCGAAGTGCTCTGCTGGACAAGGCCAAGTCGTTCCGGCCGATCCCTACCTCATGCCACGGCGTTCCTAAAGTACGTGTCCCGCCTGATCTGAAGGCATCGGGGTATGTCTTCATCCGCCAAGACGCCCATCGAGCCCCCCTGCAACCGCCCTATGATGGTCCCTACCGGGTCGTGGAGACAGGCGACAAATTCTTTATTATCGACATGGGGGGTAGTAAGGAACGCATCTCGGTGGATCGCCTTAAGCCAGCTCATCTGGACTTGGACCGTCCCGTCGAGGTGGCCCTCCCGCCCCGCCGCGGTCGCCCCCCTGTTAAAACAGCCCCGACCCTAGCTCCTGCAGACCCCCTGCCCTGCCTTCCGAGGCCGGCCAAACGTTCGCCTGTGTTTTTTCCCCTGCCTCGGTCTCCTGTGCCTGCTCAAGGGCGCCAGAGTCGCTTTGGGCGAGTTATCAGAGTCCCTGACCGTTTTTTGGGGCCGGTTCTTGTGAATTCTGGGGGGACGTGTGTAGTGACCGCTCGCTAGTGAGCAAAGTATTCCTAATTCACGGCGTTCCAGCCTTTCTTATATGTTGGTGTTGACTCAATCACCCAGGCTGCTTAGCGGCTGATATGACGGGATATAAGTGGGACAGAGTTGAATGAATGTTTGTTGTTGTCAGTACGCATGCAGAGAGTGAGAATAAAGCACATGATTGTTTTTCTACCGGCAAACCGACTACATCGTCCTGTTATTGCCGTCACTCCTACAACATACGGTAAAGATATATGTACTGTGTGATGCGTACAGGACAAGGGCGAATAAGATATGTGCAGTGTGCAATGTGTATAATATAATACATGAGGTCATATTTTTTTTAGATTGGTGGTTTAGATGGTATCCATTTCAAAGCGTTTCTCCAGTTTCATCCTTCGGCCAGCGGAGTGGCAGTTGCTAATTTCTCCGGTTTCTATTCGTACGCAACTACGCATGGGTCTCAGTGTGCGTAGAGGTGCGCACAGTTTCTCGGCAAGTACGTTTTTTTATAAATCCCCAAATTGCGGGAACATTTGCGTCCGCACGTTGCTGGGCTTACGCAAGCTTTATAATGACGCCCCTGGTTACGTGTCCACATACAGTGGGTTCGGAAAGTATTCAGACCCCCTTAAATGTTTCACTCTTTGTCATATTGCAGCCATTTGCTAAAATCAATTAATTTCATTTTTCTCGTCGTTCATGCACACACAGCCTTCTTAACCCTTCTGACAATATTGGGTGCTGTGTGTGCATGAACGAGGAAAGAAATGAAATTAATTGATTTTAGCAAATGGCTGCAATATGACAAAGGGTGAAAAGTTTAAGGGGGTCTGAATACTTTCCGAACCCACTGTAGTTGTTATATCAGTGCTGGCAAAGTACAATGTGGAAGGGAAATATCTCGGCCAGCGCAGTATGGTTCAGGTTGTCCCTGCAGTGTGTAAAGCACATTCCACCACCACATACAACACAGACACAATGTTCTCTGTCGACTAGGCTTTAACACAACTTTGAAACTAAGCCAATTAAAACTCAGAGAACCAACAGCAGTCCTGTATTCCAGACTGTGGCTTCCTGAGAGAGATCAGCACCAGTCTGTCTGTACTAGCCTTCATCCCTTGTTACTGATCACAATGGCGGAGGAGGAGGGGCAGGTACCCTGAAAACCAAAGGACGGGATTGGTGGAGAAAGGTCCCCCACTCCCCAGCATAGCCAATCAAAGCTCTCCCTCTGGTTCTGTGACAGATTTGATTGACAGGAGGTCAAAGTAAGTCACAAGATATACAGTAAGAAATCCAATGTTCCTGGTGCAGATTAAGACGTCGATCCTCCTAAGTCAGACTAATGTACAGTAGCTCTCCTTCTAGCTAAAGACTTTAATTACATGAGAGGAAAGCCATTTAGTCTTTCTAAGACACCATGGACGGAACGGTCCATCTGGACCAATTTAAAGATGGCAAACGGGAGCCGACACTGATAAGGCGAGGGCCGCTGAGGACGGGAAACAATTCGGTTGTTAAGTCTGACGTCAAACGTGACGTTTAGCAATTTCCGGGTCCAAACCAGAAATTCCCCGCACCAGAGTACCAGTGTACTACAGCGGTAGAATGACAGTTCAATCGTTTTTTAGACTCGGATCTATTCATACAACAAGGGACACAGCACTTTCCCGTTTTCCCCATATTGTCAGGGTCTTTGAGCCTCGGAAAAGCGCTATATAAATATAATGAATTATTATTATTACTGAGGCATTTCGAAGACAGCGCCTCAGCCAACTTTGGACCCGGAAACACGTCACGACTTAACAACCGAATTTCAACGTCCCAAAAACATTCAGTTTTGTGTGATAAACATTCCACTCAGAGGGCGGTGTGTGTGCACACAGTTCTACTGGAGTGGTGCTCTACAGGGATTCATCTTCTCTCTTCTGTATCGACACTCCCTTTAACTCCCTTCTGCCCCACCTCTCCTCTCTTTCGCTCTCCCTACCCTCCCTCCCTCATTTTTTTTTCTATTTCTTCAGAAGTCCATTGTACACCATATCTCTCCTCTTTCTCCCTGCTTCCTCCATCCATCTCTATTTACTCTCCTTTTAGCTCTCCTCTTTCTTTCTCCTTATCACCTCCTATCATATCTCTCTTCTCTACTACCTACCTTCTACCAACCCCCTCCCCCCCCAACCCCCCCCCCTCCCGCCATGTTTTTCTCCTCCTCCTTTCTTTTCCTGTTTACCCATCTCCTTTCTCCCTCCTCCCTCTCTTGTATCTCTCTGCCGAAAAACCCACTCAGTAAAACGGTTCTATTTTAGGGTTAGAGAGCGCTTGGTAATGACTTGCCTAGAGGCTGTGTACTGGGTGTACAATGAAGAGTCTCATTTGATTAAACACAGTCTGAGATTTACGGAGTTAATAAATCTGGGCTCTGGCTTGGCCCGGAGAGTCTAGAACTGTGTCAACAAGGTTTTACAAACAAACACAAGCACGGAACAGTGACAGCATGACTGCTTTGTGCTGGAGGCAGGGAGATATCCACCTGCTGGACACTCAGGGTATGGCAGCCCACAGTAGAGACAGCCGGAAGAGATATTAAACTATTCTTAAGGGGGCCACATTTTTAAAAATGTTTTTTGCACAGGGGCCAGACATTTTCCACATATATACAGTTATTGTGAATAATAATCACATACATGTAAAACAATGCACAAACACCACTATATTTGTATACAGTGATGGACAAAAATATTGGCATATAAATATTGGCATTGTGCACTTCTGTCAGATAATGCACCACTTCTCCCAGACAATTGTTTGCAATTACAAATTCTTTCGTATTCACATGTTTATTTCTTTTGTTTGCATAGAAACAACACAAAAAAACACACAAAAAAACAACAAATTTGATATCATTCCACATAGAACTCTCAACTTATTTGGTAGCACACCCTTTGGAGAAAAAAACTGAAATCCTGTAATCATGAATGAGTTTCTTACACCTCTCTACTGACATTCTGAAGCACCATTGACATGCACAGCCCACAGACTGAAGCTCCTGCCTATGAGAGTTAAAACATTTCACTTTGAAGACTGGCTTTCGCTCAATGCTGATTGGCTGTAAACTGCTACCTTGGTGATATTGAGTATTTGACAGTACTCAATGGGTGGGACAACAGAGGGGAAAAACCCTTCTTCTATTGGAGGAAAATAAACGTGGGCTCATTTTGAACCAAATCGGCAGTCTAAAATCATTCATAAAATTCTCCGGGCCCACATGTTGAATAAGCCTGACATGTTGAATAAGCCTGACATACGGTATAGGGACTCACGCCGGAAGCTTTTAACGCATACAACCTCCCCTACCCCTACCCATCTCCCCTAACCCTGCCACCCCCCCTCCCCCCCTGACATGCATACAGCCTCCCCTACCCCTAACCATCTCCCCTGTCCCTACCCCCCCCCCCCCCCTCCCCCCCCTCCCCGTTCGCTAACTCTGTGTTCCATGTGCCCATGTTATCTGTTGCTTGTTGTTTCTGTGTTTTCCGTTTCTCCCATATTGTCAGCGTCTTTGAGCCTCGGAAAAGCGCTATATACATTTAATGAATTATTATTATTATTATTATTAAATCCTGGACATCTCAGGCCACACTTATGAAGGTCTTTGAGAAGGGGCTAAAGCAGCCTGTTCGGCAGCAGGTGCAGGGTTCTGGAGACCCTCTGCAGTTTGCTTCTAGAGCAGGCAGAGGTGTGGAGGACGCCACCCTGACGCTGCTGACCTGCCTGTATCTGTATCGTCACCTTGAGACCCCCCTGGCTCAGCTCACACTTCTGTTCATTGATTTCTCTTCTGCTTCTAACCCCCATGCAGACACATTTGCGTGTAGAGAAACTCCTCTATGATTTGGATCTTGATATGAATAGAACTGGATGAATTTTTTGCCTTTCTGACAGACAGTTGTGTGAGAGTTAATGGTGTACTCTCATACAAGCTCCACTCATCCACTGGTTCACCCCAACCCCACTCTCTCTCTCCCCTTCTTTATATTCGTTATACAGACAGCTGTCAGAGCCAGTTTGAGAATTCGGTTGTTAAGTCGTGACGTGTTTCCGGGTCCAAAGTTGGCTGAGGCGCTGTCTTCGAAATGCCT
>NC_137692.1:19391769-19399269 GCF_963989245.1 Nansenia antarctica | reverse complement strand
CACACACGCGCACACGCACACACACAGTACGAACACACGCACACACACAGAACGAACACACGCACACACACACACACACACAGACAGTACGAACACACGCACACGCACACACAGACACAGACAAAAAAAACACAAACACACACACACACACTGACCCTAAAACACACGCACATCACCCAAAAACACACACTACCACCAACACCCCCCCACCCAAACACACACATATGCATGGATGCGCGCATGCACGCACCAATGAACGCATGTAGAGAATCTGCAGCTAGGCATGGCTTGGTATGGTTTGTGTCGCCATTCACTGTGGTTTGTCTAATCATCAACTAGTCAGTGAAAAAAAACGGGCGTGCCTCACGCATCTGTGCATTACGTTAGACGCACTGCTGGGAGTAGACGACGGCTTAAATAGTTTATGCGTGCAGTAGTTTGTGTTGAAGGGCAGAAATGGTTTAGTTACACTGAAATATTACAAATATTAAACACTACGAATATAAAATCTTACGCTGGGCTGGGCTATAGTGGGGCTGGGTTATAGTGGGGCTGGGCTATACTGCCCTGCAGAGGCTAACCGCAGTAACTAAAAAATGTTCAAAAGTGAAGAAAAAAAAAGTGAAATTTAACTTTCTCAATATTGGTTTTATCTTGTGAAAAAGTTTCAGAGTTCAATCTTGCTCCATTTTTAGAGAAAAGGGGATAGAAAGAATTTCCTACCACACATTTGGCTGAATAGACATCGTTCTCAGTTTCACTGTTTGCGTAGTTACTGCGGTTAGTTTCTGCAGGGCAGTACAGTGGGGCTGGGCTGGGGCTGGGCTATAGTGGGGCCGGGCTGGGTTAGAGAGGGGCGAGGGGCATGGGCCGAGCCGGGCCAAGCCGGGCCTGGGCAAGTGCGTAGCTAGCTGGGGTCGCTTCCAGTTGAAAATTAGGTTATCAGTGTGCGCTGGCTCGGTGGCTGACCCATTGGAATGGCCCAGTGAGCACATTAGGGCTAAGTGAAGCTGAAAAGCAGCTTTGAGAGCAATCACCACTCCTTAACACCCTAAGGTTAGAGGTCGCCAACAACCTCACTGAGCTGCCCCATTACTGAGAAAGCTCAGCTCCACAAACACAGCTTCAGATGATGTGCCAACACAGGCCTGTAAATGTATGGCCGTTTGTGTGTTGGCCCCAAACATGGACGACGCAGCCTTGTCACAATGTGTCAACAAAGGCTTTGTGTGTGAGTGACGCTAGGACAACACACACAAACACAGATACACAATACAGTTACTCATACAGCAACCCTAGCTGTATATAGCTGTATACCTCTATACTAAACGGATGTTTATAATACTGTACATTGCTGTATATTGCACATTGGACATGCCTCTTTGATATAACTTATTTTTAGACATCTGCACGACACACACTGTATAAGCTACCTTTACTGTACATAGCTCATAACTGTATAGACCTCTAAACTACCGTGTACATGTCTTACTGTACCTATCACTATGATTGTCATGTTTTTATATCATGTTCTTATATCACTATTTGCACTTCTGGTTGGGATGCTAAACTGCATTTCGTTGTATAGTACTTGTATGACCATAACGTTTTAATCTAATCTAATCACCACCAGCATTGCAGGTACAGTGCTGTGTACTGTGTACTGTGTAACACACACACACACACACACACACACACACACACACACTCCACACACACACACACACACACACACACACACACACACACACACACACACGGTATACTTACCCAAATGAGTAGAGCTGACTGGGCTTCTTCATGGTGACCCAGGAGCTGATTAGACATGTGATCAGACTGGGGGGAGGGGGGGAGGGGGGGGGTAGTTACACACTGCTTGAAAGACCCTGAACACTGGTTATGAATAAGCCACTCTGTTGTTAAAACTAAAACATCTTCATTAGGGATAACAAATAATAGACAACAGCAGGTCTACAAACAATTGGATAGATCAGGCGGAAACTCACCTGAACAGATCGAAGATGGTGAGGTATGTGTACGCAGTTAAGGCTGAAGAGAGAGAGAGAGAGAGAGAGAGAGAGAGAGAGAGAGAGAGAGAGAGAGAGAGAGAGAGAGAGAGAGAGAATGATCAACGCTCTGTATTTAGGTATCAATAACTAAACAGTTGTGAAACGAAGAAAGAGAGTCTGAAAATGTTGCTCTGTTTTAGCTAAACAAGTACCATGTATGTGAGACTACCAGGAACTGTTTATCTTGGGGAACTACATGAAATAACCAGACAAACGTCTTTTTGAAAAATCACAGCGGTATAATACCCATTCTGAACATAATTCACAAAAGCTGACCCTCTCACACAAATAGGGATGCTCCGATCTGGATTTTTGGGGCCGATACCGATCACCGATTTTTTTCCTCAAGATCAACCGATACCGATACCGATTTTTTTTTTAATACATAACTGTAGGCCTACTGACTGGATAGCCTACATATTTTTTGCTTTTTAGACAAAAGTTTTGATCCATTAGGCACCAAGCAAACGCAGACCCATTGTTATGGCATAGTAAAGGTCTGGCCTATCACCCAGTTAGGGCCTGAAGCCCAAGTCAGTCGATATGGCTGTATAAAAGACATCATAAACGTGGCCTTCATGGTTTACATACTGTTACGTCCTCCTATGTTTTCTGTTCAGTTATCTGTCTTCCCCAGGAAAAAAAAAAAAAAAGAACAAAAAAAAACGGTTTTTGCGATCGGCCATTTTTGCCGAGTCATTTGGAGTGAAATCGGCCGATTTAAATCGGTGGCCGATAAATCGGAGCATCCCTACACACAAACACATCATTCGGCCAAGGATTCCCCTGTTCTTTCTAGGAGAGGTGCCAGTGTAGCTGAGGTGTCTTATCTCTCTCTCTCTCTCTCTCACACACACACACACACACACACACACACACACACACACTACTACTACTACTACTACTACTACTACTACTAGCTGAAGAGCAATGCCGGGCTAAGGGGGTCGGAGGCGGCGCTGTGAGATCCACTTGCAAAAGCGGCTTTATGTAAGCCTGGTATGATGGAGAGCAGATTAGGGAAGAGTTGCATGGAGAGGAACATTTTGTTTTCACACTTCCCGTCTCTGTGTTGGCCAAACTGAGGTGGTGTAATCCTGCCGGCTCTCTAAAGAGATCCTGGCTCAGTACAGGAGACAGGAGGGGACACCGTTACGGCTCAGGTCACTACAGCACGTTGCGCTGTTACGGTTCAGGACAGTAGAAGACAGTCTGGCACCCATTACGGCACACGTTTGGACAGGACATAGGACACAATGAGGCCCGTTCGAGCTCAGGGGAGAACGGTGAACCACGGACAGAGAGGCAGCATAGCTCAGCACACTAGTAGGAATAGATTTCAAGATCCTTCTGCTTCTCTATAAAGCTCTCACTGGCATAGCACCAGAATATCTGAAAGACCTTTTGCTAGCATATCAGCCCAATAGAGCTCTCAGGTCTTCTGACGCTGGTCTTCTCTGTGTACCACATGTACAAAAGAAGAGATTTGGTGAGGCTGCATTCTCATTTTATGCACCCAAATTGTGGAATGCACTGCCAGTTTACATTAGGGATGCAACCTCAGCAAATATGTTCAAGTCAAGACTAAAAACCCATCTTTTTAATTTGCCTTTAAGTTACAAAATAATTAAATTAAGATTATATATGATTAAAGCACTTTGAGCTGCAACGTTTGTAGGAAAAGTGCTATACAAATAAAGTTATTATTATTATTATTATTATTATTATGAAAGAAGGGATGTCCTGCATGCTGCATACTTTACTGTCTACCATAAGCCTACTGGGACATAGGGCCATGACAGACTCCTATGGGCCTAGTAAAGGCATGCCATTGGCCTACTGTAACTGCAAGGCATAAGGGAGGCTTACTTATGGCTTAATTGGTGATCACAGTAATATATGCTAACACCCTGAAACAACAACGCAACAACAACGCTGTACAGTGTATAGGACTGGAAAACAATGGATCATGCACTGGAACAGTGGAAGAAACGGTCACCGTCATCTCTTATCGTCATAGTTACTAGGAGTGTAACGGTACACAAAATGCGGTTTTTAAGTCACGGTTCGGTTTTTGGTACAGCAGGGTAAAAATTCACAAAACATGAGAGAGAGAGAGAGAGAGAGAGAGAGAGAGAGAGAGAGAGAGAGAGAGAGAGAGAGAGAGAGAGAGATGGATAGATATCCAACCATAGGTCGTGAGAGTGATAGCAGATGCTTGGATAAGTCGTGGACAACTGTAGTTCATGCTTGTTTATAAAGGACTGGTATGATTTGCTGGCTGAAATGCGGACGAGAGGGAACTACCTAACGAGGCTCGATTACTTTCAACATGTGTTTAAAACCTGTGTTCTCGACAACAGAGTATGGTCCGCTGCTATAAAAACGTTGCACTTTCTTAACCTGTGACGTTCACATTCGGGTGATGTCCGACTCAAATGAGTGAGCAAGTTGCAGCTGCATACCCGATCGCAGTTGAACAACGCCGGCATAATAGCTTTGGTCCGATCCACCTGTCTTTGTCCATTGTCATTGTAGGTAACTGAGAAACCGTCATTCTCCGAAACAGGAGACTTAACGGGAAGCTTGAGGCAACATCCAGCTCTAGTTTATCTGTGTTCGCCGTGTGTGTGTAACGACTGCTAAATGACTAACGATCTCTCTGTGGCGTGTGTGTGCATGCATACTGGCTGAGATGACTTCTTCAACACACCAAAAAGTACAGTGGGTAAAAGAACGCTGCATTCGTTCGGTAATCGGTACACATAAATGGTAAATGGACTGCACTTATATAGCGCCTTTATCCAAAGCACTTTACAACGGCAACACCCATTCACACACACATTCATACACCAATGGCGGCAAGTTACCATGCAAGGTGACGGCCCGCTCACTGGGAGCAATTTGGGGGTTCGGGTGCCCAAGGACACTTCGACATGTGGCCAGCCGGGATTCGAACCGCCGATCTGCCAACCTTGTGATCATTAGACGGTGGCTCTACCTCCTGCGCCACAGCCTCCCCATACACATGAACATTTCTGGTTCGAATACGTGTACCGACACCCCTGATAAGTTATTCCACAGTGTTCCAAAGCCTTCTTGCAGAACTCTCGTCCAGACAGACTGATGATGATGGTGTCTGTGTTTGGGTTTCCTGCTCGATGAAGTTTACCCTGAGTGTCCCTTTCAGTCGAGCACAGTCAGAACAAGACAAATAGACATCGCTAAAGGAGAATCCAGGCTTATTTTTGGAAAACCTTGCGAGATTTATCCAAAAGAACCATGGATTGTCCTTTAGCGACGTTAATGGAATATTGGAATAACCCCCATGCATATTCTCTTTGCTCCAAACATCATGATTACAAACACTGACTCAAAGAGCGTTCCTGGTATCAACCTGCACAAGCACATTAGTTAGAACTGTAGACGGGTCTGTCTGCGTATGTGTGTGTGTGTGTGTGTGTGTGTATGTGTGTGTGTGTCTGTCTGTCTGTGTCTCTGTGTGTGTGTGTGTGTGTGTGTGTGTGTGTGTGTGTGTGTGTGCGTGTGTGTGCGTGTGTGTGTGTGTGTGTCTGCCTGCGTCCCTATGGAATAGAACCTAATACGAGCAGCATACTGGGCGCAGATTAAGGTCACTTGTGTATGTTTGCAGACCTGATCAATGGAGATAAGAGGGGAAGAGCGGGGCGCAGGAATACGAGCCGAGCGCTGAATATTTAATACCGTCTGCACAGGACAGAAGCCCAAACAGAGCTGATTGGCCACCCCTCCTCTCACCCACTCCCCCGCACCCTCCATCCCATCCCAAACTTGACCCCCCCCCCCCCCCCCCCACCCAAGGGAGCCAAGCATAGCATCAACAGCATCAAGTGCTGCCTGGTTATCATGTGGGTAAGCAGAAGTTAAGGGGCCGTTGGGCCTGTGCGTGTGTATCACCTTTCCATGATGGGTCCATAACTGCCTTGGTTGGTACACACACACACACTACGCACACACTCACACACACACGCACGCACGCACACGCGCACTACGCACACGCACACTACGCGCGCGCACGCACACACACACACACACACACACACAAACACACACACACACACACAAACACACACGCAAGCGCACTACACGCACACACACACACTACACGCGCACACACACACACACACAGTGTGTTTAATAGCAGCAAGCAGAGATTTGAGAAAAAAGTGCAGCAGAGGCCTGTCATTGCTCGGAGAAACAAGCATCGAGCGGGGCGTCTCGGGTGTCTGTCGACGCGGCACATTAAAACAACAGTAGATCGCTCCATATGTAAACTAAAAGCTTTATTGACCTGGTACACAGAAACACCTGGCAGGGGAAATGGGAGCTGGGGAGAGGAAGCGACGGAGCGTCTGGTCCTCAGGCCACTGCTGACATTAGCCACAGGGGGGGAAAGTGAGACCAGGAGGATACACACACACACACACACACACACACACGCTGAGGAGATGAAAATCCTATGCCAAACACACACTCGGTGTATCTCACACACACTCACACAGACACACACACAGTACGAACACGCACAAGCACACACACACACACACACACACACACACACACAGTACGAACACGCACACACACACACTCACACACTCACACACTCACTCACACACTCACACACACACTCACACACACACACACACACACACACACACAACTTCAGTGGCTGTGAAAGAGGGAGATGAGTGTCACAACACACCACACGCACACAGCTAACAATTGCTAACATAAAGGAGTTGTGTAACAACAACAACAACAACACACAAACCTTGTGATCCACCAACCAAATACCTGACAATAAATCCTCTGTAAGATTCCCACCATCACCAGATCCTCAAGCTTGAAAGACAAAACGTTAGAAAACGGTTTGAACATTTTTCAATTGATTTATCGTTGCTTAGCATTTCATCTCCCCTGCATCCCTGCAAAGTTTTCTTTCAATGAGGCGGTGCTCGATGGCTGAATGTTTGAATGACGTGGTCTCGATTTTTTCCTCACTTGTTCATTTTGACAGCCTTTATCACTCATTGCTACACATATCAGTTTCAAAGCCCGCAGAAACCTCTTACATATGTAATCAAGAACAGGACAACCTGAACCCTGACCTCTGAATTCTCACCTGTTCAACAAAACTGTCTTTAGACTAATATGATAAAGAGATTACTTTTCACCTAGCAGTGTCTGGTGTGTAAGGCTCTCTTGTAGCGATGACAGGCTACACTGGATACTGACGGATGATAGACGGGTACAGTATTTGAAAGCAGCGGTTCTCATACGAGCCCCTATGGGTTTTTCTTTTCTTTCTTTTTTTGTTTTGTTATTTTTTCTGAGTGCGGCAGTCCCACTCATATTTTTCCTTTTAATGACAGACACAGTATAGATTATGACA
>NC_137692.1:19381136-19391569 GCF_963989245.1 Nansenia antarctica | reverse complement strand
AAGAGAGAAAGGAAAATGTCTGCTGTGCGCAGTAACAGTGTCAGACAGAACATTTTCCTATCAGGCTAATGTCAGATCTGTGTGTGCGTACGCGTGTGCGTGTTTGTGTGTGTGCGTACGCGTGTGCGTGTTTGTGTGTGTGTGTGTGTCCAGTCGTACTTTATTATCACAGTCAGAGAGAGTTAAGAGAATAAGACAGCAACAGCTGTGGAGCCTCCTGTAGGAAATATGATTCATATCAGGTTATTACTCAATTCTAACACTGGAATTTTCTGTTAAAGAAGGAGAAAATGGATATGGATGTGTGTGTGTGTGTGTGTGTGTGTGTGTGTGTGTGTGCGCCCCATGTGTTACTCATTTGAGCTTGTTTCAGAGATGACTGTTTACTCATTCAAAGAATCCATTGCTACATTACTGGTGTAGAGTATAGTGTCGACCATTTGCTCAGGTATGGAGATGACAAGTTCATTTGTGTGTGTGTGTGTGGGGCTTTAGGTTTAATCTAAAGCTGAGAGGGCTTGGTAGGAGTTGGACAGAGAAAGCTTCTGATGCAGTATTTCAAAATGTTTAATCTAGATCAGAATGGTCAGAATTCATTTTTTGCTATATCCAGGACCAGATCCATTTGGCAGATGTTTGTGTTTTAGACTAGTGTTGGGGGAAAATCAGCTTGCTTAAGCTGATCCTGGATAGCAAAAAGGAATCTGAATCATTCTGATCTAGAATTAAAAGTTTGAAATACTGGCCCTGGAGATGCACTGTTGAGGCGTAATAATAATAATAATACATATTTAGTGATCCTAAAACTGTTGTCTGTTATATTGAGTGGGCACTTCAACTTCACACTTCCACTTTCGTACTAGGAAAATAAAACGCTTTTAAGAAGCTTTTTGCTCATTTTACGTTACCTGCAGAACTTTTCACCAGACCGTGTCAGATATGTGAGATATGATTGTGTTTAATGACTGGGATGTGTTCCAGAGAGAGGATGGCAGGGGGAGAGAAAGGGGAGAAGAGATAGGGTGGGGAAGGATGAGAGGGGGGATGGAAGGTCAGAGAGAAAGCATAGAGGAGGCATGGTAGAATCCTATGTCAGGAGGGAGAGATGGAGGGAGGAGGGGGGGGGGGGGTACGAGCGAGAGGGGGGAGGGGACAGGGAAAACCACAGAGGCGTCATAGTAGAATATGGAGAGCTGGAGGGAGGGAGAAAAGAGGGAGTCATACAGTCATATAGGACGTGGGGAGGGGCGCTTAGGGCGGAGGGAGGGAGGAAGTGGAGAGAGGGAGGGGGAGAGAGAGCAGGCGACTGAGGGGTGCAGGGGCGTCCCAGACCACATGCTAGTCATTCACCGTGTTGCTTTAGGGATGAAGCAGAAACTCTAAAACAAACACATTCACTGCGAGGCTGGAGACTGAACAATCACATCCTGAGCTCAAATTCTTTAGGAATGATCCAGAAGCTTTTAGGCATTGATACAGAGATCTCTGATGAGATATTCGACACAATACAAAGTCGTGCTCTAACATTGAGAGAAATGGGGGGCAGATGTTATTGACACATCCTACTACAGTTGCAGTAGATTAAGTGTCTAGCATCTCTTGGGCAACGCGTCTGTTGTAAAGTCCTCAGAACAGAATGGAGAAAAAAAAACACACTAAGATCACAGGAGTCTGACGTCTATATCGTTTTTTTCAAAGGCCAAGTGGTCACTTTTTATGAGGATAAAACAAATCAGCCAAAACATAACTTATAATGTACCACACTCTTGTTTTAGACTGACAAACCTATTACTATCATATACAGTTGTTCTAATAGTCGAATCAAATCAAATCTGGACAAAGAGTGTTTCTGAATTTGGGGGGACATTCTCGCTGACCTAACACTCGCTCAGGGGAAGCCAAAGCACTGCAGACAGCCAGATAAACTCCCTCTCCTTACTCCAGCCGGTATGTAATTGTACGTAAGTGAGGTATGAAATGAAGTGTCTCATTGAGGAACCACGCGCTCCCTACGGAGGCCCGGCCTGTGACATAAGGTGCTGTTCTAGGAGGGCTAGGGCCCGTTAGAACAAACATCTGTCTTCAATAAGAGGAGGGGAAGAGAGAGAGGGGGGAAGGCGTGGTGACATTCTGAAACTAGGGGCTTTCTCAGCACTGACACACACACACACACACACACACAGACAGACACACACAGACAGACACACACAGACAGACACACACACACACACACGCACACACACACACACACACAGACACAGACACTCAGACTCACACAGACAGACACAGACAGACACAGACACACACACACACACACTCATACTCGCACAGACAGACACCCACACCCAGACACACACACACACACACACACACACACCGTGGCAGCATGCTCGGAGACAGACAGACAGACAGGTCTGGTCTGCTTTAGCCCAGTCTGGTCTGGTCTAGTTCGACTCGGCTCTGTTCACTCTCTCATGACTGTTATGAGGACTAACACAAACAGGGGCTTTGGGCCATTTTATCTGGATCGTATAACATATCCAAACACACGTTCCGGACTCTTCCGGCCCCCAAATCCCATGCTTCCATGCCTTTCGGCACGCAGGAATGTGGGGCACCAGCCCCCCCAACCCCAACGCTACTACCGTGCTTTTCCAGTGGTGTTCCACCTCTAACAGGGTGGACGGCCGCCTACACATGAATTAACACCGCGGTGGAGTACATGTGTGTAAACATGTATGTTTACTAACTGAATTGTGACATATAAAGGTATTTTGTACAGACGTTATTCTATTCATAAAATAAATGATATACTACACACACACACACGCGCCGTGGTATTCCCTGCCGGTGTGGATACCTAGGCTACACGGGCACTGAGCCTACGCAGACTCAACACACACCCCTCCACTCCACAGCACTAGTGAACTAGTCCTCTAAAACCAGACAGACATTGAGTTGGAAGAAGGAGATTGAGAAAAAACATACCTCCACTCTAAAGCTCGCTGAAGCTCTATCAGAGTTAAGTTGTGCTTCAGTCAACACCACGTCACCTCTCTCAGAATGTGCATCTCTCGCTTTGTTAAGGTTTCTCCTTGACTAACCGGCCGTGGTGACCCAGTAAGAGCTGCCCAGCCCATAATAACTGCAGTAATAACCCAGTTGATTGGTGGGGCCTGACCTTTGTTTGCAAAGAGGCGCACCACAACGACAGTGTGTGTTTTGTTCCTCCACTGCCCTGTTAGCCAGTCAACCAGGAACGTAGCGCTACGTGCTTCTGTGTGTGTGTGTGTGTGGAGAACGCCGCAGTGGTCTTACAGCATCTCAACCCTAGTCAAATAAGGCTTTATATAACATGTCAGCTAACAATATGCAACTTGTATTACTAGTTCTGGCCCAATCAAACCGTGTCATGTTCTGTCATCTATGATCTGAATAGTCACGCGTGAATAGCGCCGCTACTGACGAATAGCCGGCTAGCATTCCTCGCGTCTAAACACGGTCAGAGGAAAACTGTCACATTTCAGCTGGGACTCTCTCTCCCCCCCCTCCCCCCGCTGTCTGTCCTCATCCGCTCCAACACACACTCAGAGCCAAGCAAGGGCTATTCAACCACCAATTACATCAGACAATACTGATACTGTACCCTCTCAACCCGAGCCAACCAATGGGGCCGGCTCTTATTCTATGCAGGCCTGGGTCGCTTCCTCACTGATGGCTGAATGAAAGAGCCTGCCTGTCATCACAGCGTTCCCTGTCATAGACACTCTCTTTCTTCGTTCACAGGAGGGGCCTGGGCCATATTGTGTGTGTGTGTGTGTGTGTGTGTGTGTGTGTGTGTGTGTGTGTGTGTGTGTGTGTGTGTGTGTGTGTGTGTGCGCGCATGCTCCCATGCGTGTGCATTAGCCAGTCGGGTGTTGACTCTCTCCGGCCTCTTTTGTCTGGGGGATCCGGTGGCCCCCTGGTGGGTTTTGGAGAGGAGAGGGGTTCATCCACAGTAACTGAAGAGTCCTAGTCAAGAAGATGTATCCTCTGTGTCCGTCTCCGAATCATTTGTCAGTCATTGGCCTGGCCTACTGAGCCAGAAGCTCTCCAGTGGACTCTCTCTCTCACTCACTCTCTCTCTCTCTCTCCTGGGAGAGGGTGGCTGAGTGGGAGAGCTGGAGCCAGGAGAGGAACAGAGGGTCATTGAGACGGGACGCATGGCGTTTGGCCGTAGCTCTGCTTTCCCTCTCTCTCTCCCCCTGTGTCTCTCTCTCTCTCTCTCTCTCTCTCTGCTGGATAAGCAGCTCCACAGACTGCTGCCTGAGACCTGAGACTGGGTATTGGCTAGAGGATAACCAACCACCAGCGCCTGGACAGCTTCCTGACACCGCCGGTGGATCCCATGCAGGATTGGGCCCATGGGAAATTCATTGAATGAATTAAAACATTATGATTGTTTTAAAAAGGGTCAATGCAAATAGGCATACACTGAGTTTCAAATCATCCCCTGAATTTACTGGCATTGAAAATAACACCAAACCCTTTTAACTGGGGAGAGGTTAACCTCTATCCGATAATAGCTTGCTGTAGTAACTATAGCTACCGAGGCAGAGCATCCAATTGCGTACTGCATTGGTGTGGTTGGACTTTGCCCCCTGTCCTCCCTTCAGCCTGACCTACAAGCCCTGGCATGACTTATCATACCAGCAGTTACACACGGGAGAGATAATACTGCATGTCCACAGGTGTTCCAAGCTACTGTGTGTGTGTGTGTGTGTGTGTGTGTGTGTGTGTGTGTGTGTGTGTGTGTGTGTGTGTGTGTGCATGTGTGTCCAGAGTCTAAGCTACAGTCTGATAATAGGCCTTGGTGTGTTATGTGTGTTATATCTCCAGAGAACAATAGCAGTAAATCTCACAAAGAGTTAACGCCTATCCTCCTGGAAGGCCTGTTCTATACCCAAACACGCACACATCGTTTATTCTATTTATTATCTATGAAATTGTATGACAGCTATCTATAATTCATACCCCAAACTAGAGGAGTACGTACTGGAAATCTCATTACAGAGCCATTTTGGAAATGCTAGTAGGACATGTAATAGAACCATGCCTGTTCTGTCATCATGTGGTTTTAATGTCCACCTTAAGTTGTTGTTTTATCTTCTTTGCTCTCTGTGAAGAGCATTGGGTCACATTTTGTGAGAAATGCACTACACAAATAAACCTTTGATTTGATTTGATCCCCACAGATTGCTATATTTGGTATACCTGAAGCAGGCAAAAGAATGTCAGTAAAGCAAGCAAATGTGATCTCGTTTACCTCGCTTATTATGGGAGAACACACCGCCCCCACCGCCCCCACCGCCCCCATCACCAACTTCATGGTTACGTGATATAATGTCTCTTTTGGAGCTGGAAAAAATCTAATTATCCATACGGGGTTTGACAGACAAATGTTCTAGTCACTGGCAGCCCCTCCTCGCTTATGATAACAGTCTGACCTCCCTCTCCCCAGAGTGACTGTCACTATGGCATCGCAGTGAAAAGCCTTACTTGTTGTTGAATGCCTACCTTGTTATGCAATACATTACAATGACCTACAAGTACTACTTTCTCTTGTTTTTGCCTCGTTCTTTTTTGCATTTTACTTTTTTTATTTTATTCATTTTAATTTCACTACTTTGTCTCTATTTTACAACGATACATCTAATTCATTATTGTTATTTCTCATTGTCATATATCATTGTCATTACATGCATGCACTATTACTTGATCTAGGACTAGGAGCCCAGAAGGTGGGGTGGAGGAAGGTGGGGGGGGTGGTCATTATTGGAACCTTTTATATTACTGAAATGTTTTGTGATGATTCCTAAAATGCCAATAAAATATGTTCATTAAAAAAAAACGAATGGCTTATAGTGAGCAGCTTACGCTCGAATCTATCTATGTACACTGTACACCAAACTGCTCATGACACACACACACACACACACACACACACACACACACACACACACATTCCTTTGATAGTGTCACATGGTTTAATTCCTGATACCTTTCATGCCATGCGGTAGGGCCGCCCACACACACACACACACACCCCCACACACACACACACACACACTCTCTCTCTCTCTCTCTCTCTTTCTCTCTCTCTCTGTCCTTGGACAGCGTCTACCACATCCTCTGGTGTGAGTACTCCCCCCTGACACAACCATGATGTCATATGATGGATACGGGGTAGAGAGATGAGGTAAGAGTTCAATGTTCGTTGCTTTACACCACAGGGTTTTTACTACCACGTCGGTTTATTCTACCTCACGTTAACCACGGCGGCCCCTCCCATCTCCATCATCACTAACTGTGTAGTATGCCATTCACGGGCTAGGAGCCCATTCGTTAACGGTGAGTGAGTAAAATAGACTGGAGCCTTCCTGTGCTGCCGCAAATCAATCACCGGGAGGCCAATGGGTGGCCAGACACTCTCTGTTTCCTTCCCTCTCTTTCTTTCTTCCTCGCTCCCTCCCATTCCCCCTCCCTCCGCTCTCTCTCTCACCTTCAGCAGAGCTCCAGGAAACTCGATTGACACTCGACCAGCTCCTGTTACACACACCCTCCTCAGGGAAACACAATGAACCTCTCATTTCCACACACACAGCATTCTAGTGGAACATTCCATGATATGTCCACTACTATTGAATATTAGAGAAGCGTGGAGGGCAAAAGCAACACACGTTCTGGACCTGAGCTGCCCCCGACCGGCCCTCCTCCTCCTCCTCCTCCTCCTCCTCCGTCCCTCTGCCAGGCGCAGTGACTGTGTCTAGCAGGTTTAATCAACACCGTGCCAAAGAAAAGTGTTTCCCTGTGTGTCATTGTTTGCCCCGGTGCCGGGAATATAGTGACGATGACTGGCATTTTAATAAAGATGCCAGGTCACTTCCTTATTCAGGCCCGTCTGCCACCTCTACATAGTCATTTATGGATATGTCTGGCTGGGAAGGACACAGGGATGGGCCGGGAGCTCTGGGGTGTGGGTGTGTGTGTGTGTGTGTGTGTGCGTGTGCATGTGTGCATGTGTGTTTACTGTATTACCAACCGTGGCAAAAAACAAAAAACACTGACAAAAAAGAGCACCTCTGGAATATCTAGATAGATCTGCCATTACGGGAAGAGCATGAGCTTGAATACAGTTGCAGTAATAACACTTTTATCGTTGTGTTTTTATTCATTGTCTTTTATTCATGATTGTTAAATGTTTATCTATTTCTTTTTCTATAGATAGATTCTTGCCCTTTTTTATTTGTATTTTTTCTTACTATCCTTCTTTTTCAGTATTATTTTTTTTAAAAGCACTTTGAGTTGCCCCCTGTCGTATGAAATGTGCTATACAAATAAACTTGCCTTTCCTTGCCTTGGAACCATTGATAACACAGACTCCTGAAGCATCCCAGAGGCCTCCTCTCCTGTCACTGTCACTGTGACGCTAATGAAACTACAGCCACGTGTCATCCCCACCCACAGCACCGTCCATCACTCACTCATACGTCATCTCAGACACATTCTAGAAGCTCAACTCGTGATTTCAGGCGGGCAGCTCCATCTCTGAAGTTATTCATTTCCAGACAGTGATCATGTGATGTTGTCTGTGTCCCATACTGTACATGGTCTTCGCATGAGAGCGCATGTGTGTGTGTGTGTGTGTGTGTCTGCGCAGACTGTTTGTGTCATGTGTCAATTATGTGTGTGTCTGTGTAGTGTGTCCACAACCCCAGGCACTGTTACTTAGAGAGAGTCAGAGAACATTGAACATTCAACAGCCCGAGGCAGAGAGACCTGCACTGTGACGGCTTTGAGCACTTCAACTAATAGAAAGTATGTTGGTTGGTAGGTGTGTGTGTGTGTGTGTGTGTGTGTGTGTGTGTGTGTGTGTCACGCTCTGCCCTGCACATCTGCCCCCTGCTTAACCCCCGAGCCACGTGTTTCTGTTCCTATGGTGAACTCCTGGTATTTCACAGTGTGTGTGTGTGTGTGTGTGTGTGTGTGTGTCTGTGTGTGTGTGTGTGTGTGTGTGTGTGTGTGTGTGTGTGTGTGTGCGCTGGCATGTCACAGCTCTCAATCTCAACTTAACTCAACACAACAACCCCCACACGGGACGGTCGTCAACAACAGCAGTTTCCCCTGCAGACACCACAGAGGGCTGTGAGTCAGTCACTGGAACAGCCCCTCTGGTTTATTTGCTAAAGATATTCTAGGTGAACCAAACCATTGGTGTCGTCTACCACGGTGACCTTCATCAGAATCAAATCAGTTATCCTCCTGAGACGTTCTAATGAAGAGAGGCCATCGACCCAAACATTGTCTTAAACCTTTTGCATCTGCAGCCTCCCCCATCACACAGACACAGACACAGACACACAGACAGACACAGACACACACACACAGATGTCTGCTAGCCTAACAGGGTTATGGTGCCAGACTGCATGGGAAAGACACAGACACACACACACACATACACAGACACACACACACATACACATACACACACACACACACACACAGACGTCTGCTAGCCTAACAGGGTTATGGTGCCAGACTGACATGGGACAGTGGGGCTCAGATGCTCATCAAATGCCTCTCTGCTCTGGGCATGCCCAGTGAGGCGTCCTCATCAAAGCCCTCTTTCATCCCCTAATGTGCATGCCGAACAAGGCAACATGACACGCCCCCTCAAACTGCTCCAAAACAACTCACTGTCTCCTCCTCATCATCACACACACACACACGCACACGCACACGCATCGCACACGCACACACACACATTCTATCCCTCTCTAAAATCAAACTCCACGACAACCTGCCACCCTGTCTAAAACAGCATACGCTTCAGTTCCAATATCCAGCATTAGAATGCACGGCCATTCCATCCATGACATTGCTTCATTCTACCAGTGTTCTACCATGCTGGGGGGGGGGGGCATCAAGGAAGGTGACACCAAGAGGTCGAACAAGCTTATTAGGGAAAGCTGCTTCTGTTCTCTGTGTCACCCTGGACACTGTGGAGGAGGGGGCCGACAGGAGGGTGAGGACCAAACTCCTGGCCGTCACGGACAATCCCTCCCATTCCCCTACATGACACTGTGACTGTGTCGGTGACCAGTGGCTATCGGGGTGATCGGAGGTCAGGCTGGGGGATGGTTAATCATACTGGTCTGGTTCTTACTGTAGATAATGTTCAAGATATCCATTTTCGATTTTATTCTATTATTCAATTGTCACTTTATTTTTGTTGTTTGTGGTGTGAGCTGCTGTTGTGTGCTGTCTTAACTTCCCCTCGGGATCAATAAAGTACCAACCTATCATCTATTTATCCATCTAAATACATATTTATCTATGTATCCATCTACCTACCTATCTATCTATGTATCCATCTACCTACCTATCTATGTATCCATCTACCTACCTATCTATCTATGTATCCATCTACCTACCTATCTATCTATTTATCCATCCACCTACCTAACTATCTATCTATCTATCTATTTATCTATCTATCTATCTATCTATGTATCCATCTATCTATCTATGTATCTATCTATCTATCTATCTATGTATGTATCCATCTACCTACCTATCTATCTATGTATCAAACTACCTACCTATCTATCTATTTATCCATCTACCTACCTATCTATTTATCCATCTATTTATCCATCTATCTACATATCAACCTACCTATCTATCTATGTCTCTATTTTAAGTGTGTACATTGGAACAACAACCACACTGACTTCCTCCCAGAGCTCAGTGCGTGGGCTCCCCTCTCCACAATGCCACTGCTTACAAAGCAAGATAAGAGAATCCCCCCAACCCCAACCCCAACCCCAACCCCAACCCCAACCAGCACCGCCCCACTCCCCCCCTGCCATTGTTGTTTCCGGGCAGCCAATCGAGTGTAGCCGTGGTGTTTGGGGCTTCGGGGAGCAGGATTAGTGTTGGGGAGGGGATGGTCTGGTCTAAAAGACATGTTTTAATGCCCCCCCCCCCCCCACGTCTCCCTAAAAGGTGTCTCTTTACGCTGTTACCCAGTCCCCCTCTCTCTCTCCCTCGCTCTCTCTCCTCCTCTTCTGCATTTCATCAATATTTCAGAAGCCACTGGAACCCCCGTCTCTCATTGCCTCTCTCTCCCTCTCCTTCTGTTTCTCTCCCTCTCTCCGCTCAGTTGAATGAGAGGATGCTGCTGAGCGGGACCACCCTCCTATCACAATGCAACACAAAGAGAGGAAAACCCCTCTCTCCCGAGGCATCCTCAGATTTACAGCTCCTAGCTTCCCCTCCACCGCCCACCCCCCCTAAACCCCCCCCCCTTCCCCTCCACCCCCCCCCCCCCCCCTAAACCCCACCCCTTCCGCACAAACACGCACACACCATCGGATGTCTTTGTAAGCATG
>NC_137692.1:19306136-19376136 GCF_963989245.1 Nansenia antarctica | reverse complement strand
TGCAGTCGGTGGTATGTACCAAGATCGTTCATGACAATATTTACACCTACAGACATACAGCACGCACGCGCGGTCTACAAACTAATTTCAACTTGAGATCCATGTGCAAAAAACTCTGATATTCACTAATCTTATATTCTAGAACAATGGGACATTCTTTAGCATATTCTACTCAACTGAATTACGGACAGTAAGTCTCTCTCTCCCTCCCCTCCTTCAGTTCAGTGTAAGAAGATATAGATCTGTTACCAAGGGGACCAGTGCAGTTTGAGCAGAGAGTGGTTTTAGATTTCCCTACCTATCATATGCTCTCCATGGAGGTGAAACACACCTGGCCTAACACACACTCTCTAGGATCACACCAGCCTCTGCCTCAGGAAGGGGCATCGGCTTTCACACGCACGCATGCGCGCACACACACAGACACAGACACAGACACAGACACAGACACAGACAGAGACACAGAGAGACACAGACACACAGACAGACACACACACACACACACACACACACACACTCACACTCGCACTCGCACTCACACTCACACTCGCACATCCCCTCCTGTATGGTTTGCTGTCTGTTGCTTCCCGTAACCTTGATTAGGCTGAACTAATGGAGGACACAGGGCTCTACATTTGGACAGAAAAACAAAACAATGCCCTTTAAGAGAGCTTAGGAAAGACCTTCCACTACCACCATAGAGTGTAGGCCTACTCTCGAACCACTGCAAGGGAAGCACTGTGTGGACATGGAACACACAATACTGGAACTATTGAGCTACAGAGCCTCTCTGTTCTTCATTGTCCTCTCTACAACTTAAAAGTCAGAAAGGAATATATCTATTTTTATATTTATATATATATATATATATTATAAATATTGGACACTATCATCAAATCTTTTTATCAGTTGGCCTTGTTTTTTCAACTGTGTTTTCTATCCTGGTCTGTGCTGGGCTGACCTGGGCACTGCTGCCCTGGTTCTGGTTCCTGACTGTATCTGACTGATGATGATGAAGGCCTCTGGAGAAACAGCCACGTGTGAGTGATGTCACCATCATCCAGTGATGCCACAGGAGCAAAACTGCCATCACCACCGCAACGCAAAACTCACATCTAAATGCTAGGAGGGAGGGAGGGGGGGAGAGAGAGAAAATAGAGGGGGGTAGCCTACAACATAGTTAGGTGGACAGAGAGATGGGTTGCCAACCCCATCAAGCCAACCTTTGATATAGATTAATTAATTATATAAATAGTTCATGTAGTAATGATACCAGGGCAGCATGACCAAGAACAGTGGAAAATAACACTAGAACCTTAGTCTGTCTTGACAGATCTATGCAAAGAGACAACACAGACCTTCCCTGCTCACCGTTTTTACAGAAATAACAGTAAAACAGCATTAGGGCTGCGCAATATGAAAAAATCTGGTGCAGTATTTTGAATGCAGCATTGTTTTTCTGCGATATATATTGCGATATGAAAAAATCCAGGATTTTTTTTACTAGATAGTAGTAGAGAATAGCTCTATTTGGAAAGAATGAAGACTTTGTTTAGTGAAAACCATCCTTTCTTGAACTTTAATGCGATACTTATTGGTTTCAACGCACCAAACACAAAAAAAGGTGAACGTGTCACTGTGACTACTCTTCTGAAGTGATTTTGGAAGGGGAAATTAGGCAGTTTAATACACTGGTTGACTCACCGTTACACCATAGTGTTCATATAATACTCTTCTATCAATCCAGGCTACAGTCAATGATCTATGATGTCATGATTATTAATAATGCATGTTGCTTACCCTAAACTAAGGGGGCATCTGTGAATGAAAAACAAGGGTGTGTCTAGAAGGGATCCAGGAGATTACAGGAGGCTATATATATCTCTGTACTCCAGGTTAAAACAGAACATTATGGAAGCTTCATCATCACATTAGGGCATTAACATGAGTGACAAAATAGGTCATTTAACATTTTATTCCACAATTAAAACCTATTTTTTTGTAAATAGCAAAGTAGTAAAAATGCTACAAATAAAAATGATACAAATCAAACTAAAAGAGCAGCTACACACCAGCCCCCCCGAGTGTTTTACAAGCTGGGACTATGACTAGCCGGGGCGGGGCCTGCTCTGCTGTGGTTGTTAAATAAACTGATCAAGATGATGATTGATTGTTGGTTCGCTGTGCAGAGACTGCATGTTAATCACTGGCAACAAATGCCATTGTATCCAAGAACCCTTCAATCTGAATAAATGATGTTATCAGACAGACCTCTCTTGTCGCTTAGTCATGGGACTATGAGAGTTTTCCTTTCGTATCAAGCAGCAATAAAGTTGCGTCTAGTGTGTTTACGAGTTAGCATAACTTGCCTTGACATCGCAAATCCTGCGATATGATTATATATGATTATGTGATGACGATGCTGAAACAATATATCGTGCAGCACAGCATATCTGACAAGTGGCTTAAAACAAATTCTATAATAGTATGTCCTGAACACCTTCCCAGACAGTGACTAGTCACCAGGGCCATAAGTGCACTAAACTCGGAATAGAAGATATTGAAAAACAAAACAAAAATTCCCTCTGTAACCTCCCCCCCCTGTGCAATACGAGAAACTACCGTGCAATAACCATGGAAATAGTGCAATGTTCTATAACCGTGCAATATGTTTACATTTGTGTGATAGGGGTCATATACTGTATATAAGTCTACTAGTCCATATGTTTACACACATTAAGTACATAGTTACATGCTAACTCCCCCCTGTCTATATACCCCCCTGTGAATAGGCCATATAGTGTATAGAAGTTCACATAATGGATACATTCTCAGATGTCTACCGATCACTTATCCCCCTATTTTTATTTATATCCCCCCCTATTTATGTCTATTTATGTCTCATTCTTGTTTTTTTTATTATCTTAGGACTGTGTCTGTTTGTTAGCACCTAGGGGTTTGCATCTAAATGTCGTTATACCCGTTACAATGACAATAAAGATCATTCATTCATTCAACTCTTTGAGAGAGAGAACAGGAGGGCTTTACAGTACAATAACAAGGTAACACTCGTTATCATGAATGAGAGATGCTAACAGCTGAGCTGCCAAAGTAGCCACGTTGGGATGGCGTAGTGCTGGCTGTAAGCGGGTCCTCATCCATCCACCCCCTGCATATTTAACATGGAGGTGAATTATTTAGCTAAGTGGAACAGAACCATATTAACCAAGCGATGGAGCCCAGGAACCAGGCAGCTGCAGCAGGTCGGCTACGGTTACAGTAGGTTCACAGGGGCAATTGTTACGGGGGGGGTGGGTGGGGGGGGGGTCATAGGCTAGAATACAGTAGTTCCGTTACACTCCTGTTCATCACATCACAGATTGGGGGGACTCTGCCTCTAAAGATTTAAGTAACAAGGTCTCCATAGAAAACATCGGCTCCAACTAAAACAATGGCCTTTCCTGTTAAACTGATCTTTTTTACGGCATCACAGATTACCTGCTTCATACCTACATTACAGTAATCCTCATTATCCTCAATTAATTATTCTTCATTCGGTGGCTATTCTATGATCCCCCCCCCCCCCAATCCCCGTTAATCCTCAGAGAAGCACCATAGGTGGGCCTGTTGTAGTGGAAATACTATTAAACCCTAATGATCCCAATTAGCTAGAGGGAATACTGCATAATCCTGTGGAGCAGTTTCTTAATCTGTGGTGGAGAGGGCCACGGCATCAAATCAATCCCAATCCAACCCAATCTGGTGCATCATGTGACACTTAAAGGCAATCTTGCTTCTTGGAGATCTAGGCCCGGGCAGGCTTTCGTTCCAGCCCGGCCCTTGCACACCGGATTAATCTAATCAAGGTCCTGATGAGCATCTCCTTGTATTAGTAGAGCCGGGTGTGTGTGTTTGATTTGGGCTGGAACAAAGGCCTGCACGTGGCAATAGCTCTCCGGGAAGCAAGGCTGACCACTCCTGCTTTAGCCCAGAGTTCTGATATACCACTGGTGCTTTAACCCATTCACACGATAGAGAGCTCTGGATGATGTGTCAGTTTTGAGTCAATGCGTGTTCCGTAGTGTTTTAGTATTTCAGTGAGGTGTCAGTAAGGTATGGGGCAGGCCAGGGTCTCTAGACAGTTCTGCGTCCCCACAGGTTTCGAAGGTTTTTTACCTGTCTAAAACCAGAGGTTCTATGGCTCTGATGTTTTACGGTTCTAAAGTTCGAAGGATCTAAGATCTAAGATTCAGAGGATCTAAGATTCTGAGTGTCTAAGATTCCGAGGATCTAAGATTCTGAGGATCTAAGATTCCGAGTATCCATGATTCTGAATATCTAAGATTCTGAGTATCTAAGATTCAGAGGGTTCTACAGTTATATGGTTCTGAGGCTCTAAGGAGCTATGGTTCAGATGGTTCCTGGCCTGTGAGTCTGGG
The DNA here is from genome assembly GCF_963989245.1 of Nansenia antarctica. Classification (NCBI taxonomy): domain Eukaryota; kingdom Metazoa; phylum Chordata; class Actinopteri; order Argentiniformes; family Microstomatidae; genus Nansenia; species Nansenia antarctica. The sequence goes on along the minus strand of NC_137692.1, from coordinate 19,371,697 downwards.
GGATATATGGTTCTAATGTTCTGACGTTCCATGGTGCAGCCTACCTGCGAGGGCTTTGATGCGGGAGCGTTCGAACAGCCGGGCGGAGCTGTTCTCGTTGTCCCACTCGTTGTCGGCATCCCAGCGGTTGTTGACGTCGCTGCTGCTGTATTGCTGCTGCTGTTGCTGCTGCTGCTGCTGCTGCTGGATCTCCATGTGGTCGTAATCGGCGGCTACTGACGTCATCCTGACCCGGGCACTGGCACACTGCCAACACGCATCCACCACTGCTCAACAACACCCTGGAGAGGGACAGAGGAGGAGGAGGAGGAGGATGAGACACACTTCTTTTTTTTGTAATCAATTATTTATTGCAAAACAGTACACATGAAAACCTCACATTATTACACCAAACAAAATAAGTGTCTGTCCTGATTATTTTTTTTCCCTTATCTTACACACACACACACCCCCCCACCCCCACCTCCCACCGCTTAACCCGCTACGCCACCTAAGCGCCCCGATGAGACACACTTAATCCACGTATTCGTATTGTATTTATTCGAACCTTCTTCTATTAGGTTAAGTTGAGTTGAGTAAAAACAGATTGTAATTTAGAGCAATAACCAAGGGGAAGGGGTGGCAGGGAAGCCTCTCCAACACCTTAAGTTCATGTGTAGTCCCCCATGTACATTCTATATGTACCAGCAATCTAGAGTCCTAATAATGTAGACACACGAGTTTAGTACCATTTCTTTATTCTATTCCCCAGTAGGGTTACAATGAGCCTGTCCTCCGATTTCTACCTCCACTAGCCTCCCCTGGTACTGCAAATATTGACTAAAAACACCGATATCTCAAAGTCAGTCGTTTCCTTCTATATTTCCAGACTCGACCCAACCCTGTTTATTTTCGAAAGCTTGTTCGCAGCACCGCCTGCTGGTCGGAAAATGTAACTACACCCACACGTACTTACAAAGGGCTGCATTCTAGCTACGTCTGATGGCAACAGAGGAAACTGAGAGGCCACGTTCAGCTCATTAAACCCACCCTGAATGCAGAGCTGGCTTAAAACAAACCTATAAAACAGTAACAACATAAAAGTCTTACACAATATGACCGGCGGTATTTATTGAAGTCGGACCACCCATGACGACCCACACGCAACCTTGTGTAAACTACACACAGGCAGATTGGGTGAGTGTGTGTACTGTAGCTTTTATTAGAGAGCAATGGGTATGACTGTGATAAATCTTCTTGTTTGCAGTGGCATGAACAATGAATCAATGCACCCAAATGTACCATATCATTGAATTCATATGCAGCCTTCCCCACCCCCCAGGCTCACCAAAAAACACACCCACATACCCCAGGAAGAGTAGTGTGGACCCCAGGAAGAGAATCTGATACTTGGAATCAGCTAATGGGGATCCTATTAAATCACACACACACACACACACACACGCACACACAGACACAGACACAGACACAGACACAGACACAGACACAGACACACACACACACACACACACACACACTATATCTGGAGAAGTGTTTTACTCAGGAAGCCCATCAACATGATATACTCATGTCACGATTCTGTAATCTAGAGCAGAGAAAGTGCTCTTCTAGCATTGTGACCACCAACGGCCCCTCGTCATAGCGTCGAATGTTTTCTCACGATGACTGACGTATAGATGATTCACTTACTAGTACCATAGACAAGTACATAGACAAAAACTCAGATAAAAGCGTCAACAATGCTAAATGTCAATGATGTCAATGCAAATGGGTAGAATGTGTAGGCCTATATACGAAGCATTACCCTATGTGTGTTTCTGCTCAGATAAGATCAGTGTGTTTGGCTGGTCCAGGCCGGGGGGGGGGGGGGAGTCTGATGAGCTCAGCAAACAGCAAATCCCTCCAGAGGACGACTCTGAAACAGCAGCAGTCAGCAGTCAGGCACTGCTGGACAGACACAATGCTAGGCTCAATGCTAGGCTACGCTGACGCCTCGGGCAGGGTGCCCTCGCTAAGGGCCAACTGAGACACAGGCAGAGAAAAACACACACATTCACACACACACATTTTAATCATTTATTTATGTCCACATAGAAACAAGTATACAGGGACACAAATACTGAAGGCACAGATGGGATGCATTCACAAACAGACATGGACAATGTCTTTCACATACACACACACACACACACACACACACACACACGTTTAAATTATGGATGTTTTTGCCTTTTTTACTGTCCATGTTAAATATGTTACGGTAGGTAGATATGTAGCCACCCCATGTCCACACGTCACCTTTTCCTGTTACGGGGCGTAAGATGTATGACAGAGAGGTGCAGGTTAGCCCGCGGCCGTGTGAAGCAGGGACGAGATGGGAGAGAGAGAGAAGCGCAGTGTGCTACCGCCACCCACCACCTCCGCACTCGACAACCAGTAGAACTGGAGCTTGTGTTGCTAGGGCTAAAAATATGCTGCCGCCTCCGGGACCGTGTGCACGGGCAGGAGAGGGCGAACAGAGTGTGCACCCATGTAGAAGAGACACTGCGACCGACCACACACACACACACACACACACACACACACACACACACACACACACACTCTTAAACTGTGTCAGGACGAGGATTTAGAGGAGGGAGGGAGGAGAGACTGCATGGTGATAACCCTCAGTGGCAAACTGGAACGAACGATGAAGAGACCCAGAAACGATGCTGAATACTAACATGTCTCCCGTCGTTGCAGTACTGGATACCCACCACAAGGGGAGCCGGTACTGATAGCTCTATCAAACCACCATGACCAGAAAAAAAATATCACTGGTGTGGAATAAAACATGTACGGAGTATGGATTTAAGAAGTCGTTCATCCGTACCGGCAGAGGCAGCACAGCGATGTAGCTCTGCGACTGCACGTCATGACAGCACGCGGGTGGGTGGGCGCGGTGGAGGTAATGGATGTGTCTCAGTCGGGGGGAATGGGGGGGGCGACCAGAGCACGGTTGAATGCTGATCCTAAACCTGCTGCTACCCACCACAGGGTCTGTACAACAACATCCCACAGTCCCCCTCTGATAGAGGAAGAGAACTGGCTTGGTAGAAGAAGCAACCGGGTGGGTGGGTGGGGGGGCGGGGGGGAAGATAGTGATTCTTGATGATGTGCTGCATGTGTGTGTCTGTGGAGGGTGGATGGATGGATAAGGAGTCTTGGTGGAGTTATTTTTAGCCGTGTGGTGGCGGAGGGCGAGCACCTTACGAGTTACAGAGAGAGAGAGAGAGAGAGAGAGAGAGAGAGAGAGAGAGAGAGAGAGAGAGAATAAAGAAGGATGAGGTGGATGATGAGAAGAGAGGAAATGATGGGGGTGACGCAAGTACTCAGTAAATCAAGGTCTTACAGACCATCAATCCATCTATGAATAACCTCCAATACGACTGGTCTACAGGATGTATTCATTATCCATGACACACACACACACAAAGTAACCCAAGCAGATACTGAATTTGTTGTATGCATATACTGTCATGGCACGCACTGTCCACCATCTTCACTAGAACCAGCATTTCACCAACGAGGATACTGAATAGCACCCCCCCCACACACCACACACAGGCTGGTACCAGGGCTGCAGACATCGCTAACCGCCAGGCTAACGTTGGGTACATAACCCTAGAAGTGGAACATTGGCATATGATGTTTTAGCTGCTAGGAGGAGCACACTGGCAGAAATGAATTGAGGTCATCATCAGCATAACGTTCACATCAACTGAATGTTCTTCATGACGGAGGCTAAAAAGGAAAGGTTACAGTCCAAAACTGTTTTGTGCCAAACGCTAATCTTGCCATGTCTTCAGTTACTGTATTTGATCTTCTTCTATACTTGCTTTCACTCCCTCCCTCACTCACCCCCAACTCCCTCTCTCCCTCTTTTAAGAACCAGTGTCATTTCTCTCCCTCTCTTATGCCCTTTCATGACTCATTGCCCTGTTCTTTCATAACACCTTTTTATTTCTCTCCCTCTCTCCTACAAAGAACCATTTCAATGACTGTCCCTGAGTAAGGGCCTTTCTCAATTTAGCCTGAACAAAACAATCTCCATGGAAACCAAACCCGCAGGATCCTTTGTGACAGAGTGAAATGGTACAGTGTGTAAGTGGTCCTTCTCAACAGGTCTGCCAAGCACAGTATTCGCCTGTGTGTGTGTGTGTGTGTGTGTGTGTGTGTGTGTGTGTCCTCTCTTCTCTAAACAGGCCTGCCAAGCACAGTATTCGCCTGTGTGTGTGTGTGTGTGTGTGTGTGTGTGTGTCCTCTCTTCTCTAAACAGGCCTGCCAAGCACAGTATTCGCCTGTGTGTGTGTGTGTGTGTGTGTGTGCGTGTGCTCTCTTTCTAAACAGGCCTGCCAAGCACCACAGCACAAAGGCAGTCTCATAAGGCTTTACATCTCAAACATCATACACTACCCTACCCAGAGGCTGGGGTGGGGAAGCAAGAGGAACACATCACAGAGGAATTCACCATCATAAGACGTCGGAATAACACTTGTGTAAAGACTAGGAGCTTCTTGTGTGATTTGTACAGCACTTTTATTCAATTAATTTGTTAAAGACGACCGTTTAATGTACAGAAAACAGCCCCCCGGCAGGGCTCTGACGTTGAACCAGTCAGTTAGCCCTCTCCGCTAACCCCCCCTGGGTGGGCTGGACTCTACCCCCCTCTCTCTCCCGTCCTCCTGGTGGTGCTTCAGTATAGCTAGTATCTCCACTCCTACACATTGTGCACCATATAACACCATATACCACACACTCTGGATTAGCCTCTTAGTAACACAATAGGATACATTATTCATAGCCTTGAGGGGTGCAGCTGGATGGAGCAGTCACTACACCCACTCACACCCTCCCACTCTCTGTACACCGGAGTAATTACTGTTACAAGCATGCATGCATGCACACACACTCACATACACACACACTCACACTCACACACTCACACACTCACACACTCGATTCACTGTGGTTATCACAGCTCTACTTACACTCTCTTGCACACACATTCACATTACTCTTACACACTTGCCAACATCATACATACACTCACATACTCCCACTCATCAACACACACACACACACACACACACACACACACACACACACACACACACACACACACACATTGAACCTTCAGTACAGCCCATGCTCACTTTCTTTCTTTTTTCCTTTTACACATCACAAGATCCTGCGTAAAGGTTATTTCATCCGAAAAACTCAAATTCCTAAGAGGAAACGCCCACACTGAAAAGGAAGCGAGAATGCATCCATCAGATGCTCATACACATCTGATCACTAGTACTAAACCTCCCCACACACACACACACACACACACACACACACACACACACACACACACACACACACACACACACACACACACACACACACACACACACACACACACACACACTACTGTTGTACTGTACACACAGACACACACACACACCTCAGTGATTCTGGGGCTACGACTACCTCATCATTAATTGACTTCCTCTTCACACGTGTGGTACGCTTAAAACACGCACTAGCCATGTGGGACATCCATGACATGTGAGGTATGTAGGGCGTGTGTTTCATGTGAGGTATGCAGGGCATGCGTGTCATGTGAGGTATGCAGGGCATGCGTGTCATGCCATCTCTGGTCCAACCACACTTCTCCATTCTGACACATTTCTGCTTTATTGAGACGAAAGACAGTAACGATTGACAGGAGGGATGGGTGAGATAGAGGTGGGACGACATGCAGGACATGTCGACAGCCGGAATCGAAACCGAAGACCCTGCGATTACATGGCTGATGCCTTAGTGTGCTACACCACCAAGCGCCCCAAGGGGTTTTTCTAAATGATACAGTTCATATTGTGGTTCTACTACAACCTCTGGGTTCTCTGGATGGCTCAGCAGTTTCGGCCAAGGTTGGTTTGAGAGAGGGAGGTGAAGAAAGAGAGTGAGTGAGTGAGAGAGAGGGAGAGAGTGAGTGAGAGGGAGAAAAAGAGAGAATGAGTGAGTGAGTGAGAGAGAAAGCGAAAGTGAGCGAGTGAGTGAGTGAGAGAGAGAGAGAGAGCCAAGGTACACAAAGAACACTTTGAAGTGAGGGAGAGCACGCCTTTGACTGCTTCAGTGTTTCAACATTCTTAGCACTGACTGCACAGACTCTCTTGACTTCATAATAATATTATTATGACAAAACAAAGCATGTGATAGTCTTGGCTCAACAGATGGAATGGCATTGCTCGCTCCGCCACATGTGGAATGATGTAAGTGTGGGACACGCGCACACACACACACACACACACACACACACACACACACACACACACGGGTTGGGCGGTTATACCGTATACCACGGTATTTGACAATCTTGACGATGCTGTGTGTAAGACTTGCATGAAGAAGGTGACAGACAGCTGTCCTTCCCCCCGTCTGATGTACACGTGGCAACCCGTATCTCAGCATGTCTCGCTGACATTTCAACTTGGATGGCTGACCACCATCTCAAGCTCAATCTTAACAAGACCGAGCTCCTCTTCATCCCCGGGAAAGCCTGCCCTCTCCAAGACTTCTCCATCACAGTGGAGAACTCTACTGTAACCCCCTCCCTGACAGCCAAGAACCTTGGAGTGATCCTGGATAACCGACTATCCTGTGCGGAGAACATTGCAGCAACGGCTCGCTCCTGCAGATTCTTCCTCTACAACATCAGAAGGATACGACCATTCCTTACCAGAGAGGCAGCGCAACTCTTGACCCAGGCTCTGGTCATCTCCCGCCTGGATTACTGCAATGTACTCCTGGCTGGGCTCCCCGCTTCAGCCATTAGACCTCTGCAGCTCATCCAGTGCTGCTGCCCGGCTGGTATTCAACCTCCCCAAATACTCGCATGTCACACCTCTCCTTCGCACCCTGCACTGGCTCCCGATAGCAGCTCGCATCAGATTCAAGACCCTGGTGCTTGCATACCAGGCAGCTAAAGGGACAGCCCCTGCCTACCTGAAGGAAATGGTAACCCCCCAAACCCCTGCCCGCTCACTCCGCTCCTCCACCTCGGCTGGCCGACTGGCCCCACCTCCTCTACACAGCAGTCGGGCTGCCCGATCACGTCTCTTCACAACACTGGCTCCCCGCTGGTGGAATGAGCTCCCCACGGCTGTCAGAACGGCAGAGTCACTACCCATCTTCCGTCGTAGACTGAAGACCCATCTCTTCAGGTTACATCTTAACTGCTCCTCCTGAGACATCTTCTGACCCTCACCACTACGTCTCCTAAAGACACCCGCTTTCCCCTCTACTGTGTCCCTAAGAACTTCTATTGCCCCCCTTGTACTGTTTCTCAGTTTCTCCAGTAATATAAAAAAATAAAAATAAAATTTAGTAGAAGGCGATAATAGGGAGAAGGTTTTTCCTTCTATCAATGGCCCCGGGCCCGAGCTAGAGTACTCTTCCTGCAACGAATGGTGGATTGCTGATTCACATGCTTAGTATTCAAATGTATTGATTGTTAGTCGCTTTGGAATGGCGTCTGCTAAATGCCAAAAATGTAAATGTAAAAATGTAACAGCCAAAGAGGAGCGAGCCGAATCAGAGATGACTGCCTATTGTCACGAGCCTGTGATCGACAGAGATGAAGATCCCCTCCTTCTCTGGTGGAAATCTAATGGAGCCAGCACTGATATCTCGGGCGGCCCGAAAGTACTTGTGTGCATGTGCCACAAGCTCACCATCAGAACGGGTGTTCAGCAGAGCAGGCAGAGTTTTAAGTCCGTTACGTGCCCTACTGAAGCCAGAAAAAGAAAACATGCTTGTTTTTCCCGGCCAAAAAAACTACAATAGGCTTGGGAAAAATAGCCTAATGTTGCAGTCTGTAGGATATGCTTTTATGCCCATTTACGTTACTGCTTTTTGTTAGGCTATTTATTGTCATTTTGTTATTATTTGATAAGCCTACTTGGATTTTATAGGCTGTGCTTTTAATTACATTTATTTGCACTGGATTGTAGCCCATCGATTTTTGTTAATTTCATTACATTTAGTTGACAGATGCCGGAGAATGTGTGTCATGTCCTTGCACTCATTTTTATTTAGGCCTATAGGCTAATTTGGGAATGGTTTAACAGTGTCAAAAATGTTATACCGCCCCACCCTAACACGCACACACAGCAGTGTGTGAGCAGCCATTTGTCGACATTTCGACCATCTGCAGACATTTCATGCATGTTGAGGAAGGCACATGCCATGCCGAAGCCAGGCTCTGCAAATAAATCTATTATGATTTGAAGCATGTCCAGTGCTGTCCATTTATAATTTCCCGCCAATATAAGTGGTTGAATACAGGACATCTTACACACCCGTGGTGCAGAGTGTGTGTGTGTGTGTGAGTGTGTGTGTGTGTGTGTGGGGGGGTCAAAAAGGCTTTGGTCCAAGCCAAATCCTCTCCACTCTCTCTAGGCTATAATCCATTCTCCGGTTCTCCACATCTCAAACGTACAGTAATCCATTCCTGTAGTCTTCTAGGTTAGAGAGCGCCCTCTGAGGGGATAGACCCACTGTAGCCTGGCTTTGAGTTGGAGGAATCAGACCTATCCGCATAATCTACACCACAGTGATCCTCACTCCTGGTTCTGGAGAGCCGCGGCTCTGCAGATTTTAGTCATCAAGGTTCTGAAGATTAGTTGATTTGATCAATTAGATCAATTGGAACAACAACACAGACCCTCTGCAGCTCTCCACGACCAGGATTTTTCAAAGCCTATAATGTTAATTCATTATCGTTTACAGCCAATACGTGTATAGAAACAGGGGCCTCCTCTGAGAGGATTCCAATCTGGCTTGGCCTTGAGTTGAAAGAATTTAAACCCTATCCAGGTAGACAGTCCTAGGCTCCTGGACTTGATGAGGATTCACAGCCTGTGAATCATCGGACATTTGGTGGCAGTGGTGGGATGGCAAGTCGCAGACCAGTGCGTCCGGCCCGGGGCAGGAAGAAGACCAGGACCGGGCTCCGCTCTAGATGGGTTGGCCCCAGCGGAGAAAAAGGAGACGGCATGGGAGACAGCGACCACCTCTGAGGAAGAGGACAACCTGGGGTATGAGGAGCCCGGGCCTAGCTCCAGGCGGACTGGGTCAGCCCAGTTGACTCTGCAGCGGACCCTCGCTTGGTGTCTTTTTTCCAGAACTTCTTGTCTGCTCAGCAGAGGAGAGATGAGGACCTACGCAGCAGCTGTAGGTCTTCCGGGGTGTGGCAGAGATCAGGCAAACAGCTGTCAAGAGTAGGGTTGGGTACCGAAAATCGGTACCGGTAGGTACCGGTTACTTTACATTCGGTATGTACCCGTACCGAATCGCAAAGGAGATTTCGGTTCCTCATTTCGGTACTTTTCTAAAAAAAAAAAATCTTCCCCTGGTGTCCGGTGTCATGCAACAGTCAACCACACGTGACTTGAGTCGTGACGTGAGTGACATCGCCTGTTTACAATTTCCAATCAGTGCGTGCGTGGTAGTGAGGTGAGCATGTGTGTTGAGAAGAAGAAGAGTGAGTTTATAGTAAGTGTAGTAATATAGTTAGTGATTGTATTATTGTATTATTGTATTGATATTATTATTATCATCATAATAATCATAATCATATTATCTAATTTCGCTAGCTAGCCTAGCTACGAGGTCACCGAGAATGCCGAAGACCGCAATGAAGACCGCAATGAAGCGTTCTAAAGTGTGGCTGCATTTCACCCGACTCGATGAAAACAACGCGAAGTGCTCAAAATGTTTTAAATCATTCGTGTGTAAAGCAGGCAACACATCGAACTTGATGAAACACCTGACAACGCACGCGATACATTTAAGGGTAGAAGGGTGCTCCGTGTTTGACAGCTTGCGCAAGTTCACCCGCCCTTCGGCTGAGCAGCAAGCACCTCCGGAGAGGGGGAGGCGGAGATCGCCATTCCCATTGAGGATGATGATGACAGCATTTCCTCAGGTTAGTAATAATGTTTCCGTTTATTTATTTAAAGAGGGGGACAGTGGACATTCGCCCTCTATGATTTCTTGTTTCGTTTTATTTAACCAGGAAAGGGACGGGGGATTGAGAGATTAAACATGCAGGTAGGTAGGCCCAGGATGGATGGTGTTAGCTGGACTGGGGGAGGGGGAGTAGGGTGAGGGGTGTGTGGAGGTCAGGCAGACCGTCTGATCCGCACCCAAGCGACCCCAGGTGTCGTTATGTGGTACAGCATTCAAGAGGGTCCTATCCAAGACAGGCAGCAGCAAATATTTAGCTACAGTCAGTAACATTATTTAACCTATGTTTATATTGTTGGCTCAACAATGTAACTGTGGTTGTAGGTGTAACTGTGGTTGTAGGAGTAACTGTGGTTGTAACTGTGGTTGTAGGTGTAACTGTGGTTGTAACTGTGGTTGTAGGAGTAACTGTGGTTGTAGGTGTAACTGTGGTTGTAACTGTGGTTGTAGGTGTAACTGTGGTTGTAGGTGTAACTGTGGTTGTAACTGTGGTTGTAGGAGTAACTGTGGTTGTAGGAGTAACTGTGGTTGTAGGTGTAACTGTGGTTGTAACTGTGGTTGTAGGTGTAACTGTGGTTGTAGGTGTAACTGTGGTTGTAACTGTGGTTGTAGGTGTAACTGTGGTTGTAGGTGTAACTGTGGTTGTAGGTGTAACTGTGGTTGTAACTGTGGTTGTAGGAGTAACTGTGGTTGTAACTGTGGTTGTAGGTGTAACTGTGGTTGTAGGAGTAACTGTGGTTGTAACTGTGGTTGTAGGTGTAACTGTGGTTGTAGGTGTAACTGTGGTTGTAGGTGTAACTGTGGTTGTAACTGTGGTTGTAGGTGTAACTGTGGTTGTAGGTGTAACTGTGGTTGTAGGTGTAACTGGTTGTAGGAGTAACTGTGGTTGTAACTGTGGTTGTAGGTGTAACTGTGGTTGTAGGTGTAACTGTGGTTGTAGGTGTAACTGTGGTTGTAACTGTGGTTGTAGGTGTAACTGTGGTTGTAGGTGTAACTGTGGTTGTAGGTGTAACTGTGGTTGTAACTGTGGTTGTAGGTGTAACTGTGGTTGTAGGTGTAACTGTGGTTGTAACTGTGGTTGTAGGTGTAACTGTGGTTGTAGGTGTAACTGTGGTTGTAGGTGTAACTGTGGTTGTAACTGTGGTTGTAGGTGTAACTGTGGTTGTAGGTGTAACTGTGGTTGTAGGTGTAACTGTGGTTGTAACTGTGGTTGTAGGTGTAACTGTGGTTGTAGGAGTAACTGTGGTTGTAGGTGTAACTGTGGTTGTAGGTGTAACTGTGGTTGTAGGAGTAACTGTGGTTATTGTGCCTCAGCAATAAAAAAGTGAAAAGCTGTTTAATGTTGTCGACCGTGTTATTATTATTATATATATATTATATATATTTTTTAAAAAATCAAAAGTACCGAATTAAGTACCGTTTTGGTACCGGTACCGTTTTTAAAGTATCGGTTAGTAACCGGTACCGGATAAAACCCAAACGATACCCAACCCTAGTCAAGAGTGGGGCGGGTCTTATAGTGCCTGCGCATGGGGCTGGGATGGGTGTGTTCAAAGCAAGCCAGGTGTTGGTTATCGGTAACGAGTAGATGGGTGTGTTCCACACCAGGATAGACCAAGTATTAACTGGCGGTTTGTGGGTATTGTTGTGTTTAATGTGTTTGATATGTATGAGTGGATGTGTGTACTGGTATGTTCCAAGGGGGCGGGGCTTAGAGTTTAAGAGGGGCCTCAGAGTAAACCCTGGGGGGGGGGGGGAATCTGGGAGAGCCAGGATGCTGTTGATTGTCTACTTGCTGTTCGCTATCTGCACTGGGTAAATAAAACACCTTGCATCGAAACTGCTGCTGCGACTCTGCCATCATTGACAAAAGGAACTAGTGTTGTTCCGATACCATTTTTTGATCCCGATACCGATACCGATACCTGACCGTGCAGTACTTGCCGATACCGAGTACCGATCCGATACCACGGCGTTTGAAAAAACAAAACAAAAAAACATGTTTTTTGAGCCGCATACTCACCTCGATGTAAAATTATTGCTAACACTTAGTCTGGCACTGCTCAAAACCTTTGTAAAACTCGTAGGGCCAGTTCCACAGACAAGGCTTAAGCCTAGTCCTGGACTAAATCACACTTTCAATGTAAAATCTCTATTGAACATGCTTTTTAGTCTAGGATTAGGCTTAATCCTTGTCTGTGAAACCAGCCCGTAAAGTTTTTGTAAAACTTAAGTAAAAAAAATAAAAAATAAAAAATAATAATAATATTTGTAAAGTACTCGCCGATACCGATACCAGCATTTTTGTGCGTATCGGTGGCCATGCCGATACTAGTATCGGTATCGGAACAACACTAAAAGGAACCAGTGGTAGTACCACTCTTGTGACACAACACATACAAGGAAAGACCACCACAACCATAGACGCAGTTCAGTTAACCCTGTGGCCATGATATCATGACTAATAGTGCTCCTAGTGGCCAGATGTAGAACAGTCTAATAGACACTGAAGAGTATAACATACCTCTCTGTAACTGGGACCTATAAAAATGTCCCATATACGTATTCCTGGACTGGAAGATCACAAGATCTTTTGTTTCTGGGCGTCAAACATTCCATGCCGTTTATTAGGTTATCCAAGAGTCTGACGGCTAATGACTTAAAGGGTTGCTATGTAATTCTGATATGTGGTCTAAAATACATAGCTAGCTGTGTCTCATAGCTGAATGCCTTAGTTAGCTCAAAGGCCTCTGCAAACACAATATCACAATTCACCCAGGAAATAACATTCACTAAGAGAGCTAGCTAGCTATTCGGTTGTTAAGTCGTGACGTGTTTCCGGGTCCAAAGTTGGCTGAGGCGCTGTCTTCAAAATGCCTCAGTAATAATAATAATTCATTATATTTATATAGCGCTTTGTGTCCCTTGTTGTATGAATAGATCAGAGTCTAAAAAACGATTGAACTGTCATTCTACCGCTGTAGTACAGTACTCTGGTGGAGGGAATTTCTGATTTGGACCCGGAAATTGCTAAACGTCACGTTTGATGTCAGACTTAACAACCGAATAGGCAAATTAGAGAGCAGTTTAGGAATCTACACATAATAATTTACACATATCATGTCAAAAACATTAACCCTTGCCTTATTCACATAAACTATCTGATAGTGGAAAGCAATAAGCAGTGTACATTGTTTTTAAACTGTTATTGTTTATACAGCTAAACCAATTATTATCCAAGAAGAACTCATCACCACTAGTAATACCCTTGTCTAAGAGATGAGACAAAATAATTCTGCAGAGGCATTATCTCTGCCAGCACAACACTGCTTAGGCATTCTGCACAGCTCTGCCACCGCCGCAGACAATGATTAGGCATTCTGAGCAGGCGTTAGTCTGGGCTACTTGACGGCGCAGTCCTTCAGTGACCTAGCATGGCTCTCCTCCATGGTGATCATTCTCTTCTCCCCTCTCCGTTGGTGACAGGCCCAACAACAAGGTGCGGCCCTGCGGACACTAACCAGGGACCGACCGGAAGGGGAGCGTCTCTGCCTGGCCCTTCACTGGCCTGTGACCTAACTTCCTTTCCCTTCTTTTTTCTCTTCCTCATCCCTTCCGGACCCCCCCTTCCCTGCAATGTCACGCACCATGAAAGAATGTCACACACAGGGGCACTCCAGGGAGATGGTTAGGAAGAGTGAGAGAAGGATAGAGGCGCGGGGAGCGGGGAGGGAAAACAGAGAGAGAGAGAGAGCGGGAGGAAGGGAGGAGGTGACGCGTGCATTTGGAAACTATGAGGTCACCCTCCATACATCTGAGAGATCAGATATGCACCATTTCAATAGTTCCACTTCCACAGACCCAATCAGTCAGGACTCAGGAGTGTCATTGTGCGGGATTGTCACTCCTCTAAAGACAGCATAATTTGGCTGCCAGATTCTGCTTCAGTGTTTGGTCACGCACTGACGCACACTGGCATTCTAGTATCTTTATTTGCGTTCACATTTTACAATAAAATTCTTGAACACAAACGTTAGTAGCTGCATCAGCATAGGACACTGACACACACTGACACACACACACACACACACACACACACACACACACACACTCACACACTCCCTCTGCTAGTAAACAGAAGTATGTAGAGGTTTTCCACTCCCCTCCTCTCTTTATATGAGGGTTCCACCAGATGAGAGCATGTGGCAGAGAGGGAGAGGAGAGAGAGAGAGAGAGAGAGAGAGAGAGAGAGAGAGAGAGAGAGAGAGAGAGAGAGAGAGAGAGAGAGAGAGAGAGAGAGGACCACTAAGGGACCACTAGAGTGGAACAGAGCTGGGGCCACACGTCACCACCTCATTATTCTTTCTGATAATATATATACGTCTGTGTGTGTGTGTGTGTGTGTGTGCGTGTGTGAGTGTACACATGTGTGGGCCCAGAGGAAAGTAGTGTGTCTAATGATGCAGTGATGGATGATGGGATAGCTGTGGATAAACCTACCCATGAGAGCTCTGTGGTATGCTAAATATGAGTGTGTGTGTGTGTGTGTGTGTGTGTGTGTGTGTGTGTGTGTGTGTGTGCGTGTGTGCGTGTGTGTGTGTGCCTTTGTGTATTTTTGGTTGTGCATCTGTATATGCGTGTGTGTGTGTGTGTGTGTGTGTGTGTGTGCGTGTGTGTGTGTGTGCCTTTGTGTATTTGTGGGTGTGCCTCTGTATATGCGTGTGTGTGTGTGTGTGTGTGTGCGTGTGTGTGTATGTGTGCGTGTGTATTCGACCTGCTGGGCACTGTAACCCTGGTTACGCCAGCAGTGTCCCAGAGCAGGCCGAAGCCTCTTAACCACGCCAGGCTGCTGTCATAATCACCGTGATGTTGATCCTCACGTAATAACGCCTCCACCAATCATATTAACACCCATAGCGTGTTTCTGTTAACATTAATAAAACATGTGGATGTTAGCGTGTTCATGCGTGTCGGATGTGTGTGTGTGTGTGTGTGTCTGTGCTGAGTGACACAGTGAGCATTCTGTCTCTTCCCTTATTATTCACCCATGTGACATGTTCATTTCAGATGCCACTAAGCTCTCTAAGTGGTCAACAACAGCCCCTGAGAACACTATAAATATTAGGCCTGCTCTGGCTCTCAGTGCACTACTGCGTGCTGCGGATGAATTATGAATGAGGGCCTGAGTGGTGTGTGTGTGTGTGTGTGTGTGTGTGTGTGCGTGTGTGTGTGTGTCTTTTATATGATCAATAGCAAGTAGAGCCACACACACAGTGAGGAAAGCCCTTGTCTGACCTCCCCTCCCCCAGCCTCAGCCCTCAGTGACTAGCCCTGGAACACAGCAGGCTTTGTGCAGGAGGATGGAGATGTCACACTATTGCATCAGCCACTGCCTCCAGACCCAGATACACACACATCTGCTGTGAAGGTGAATTAGGCCTACCGTACTCCTGGTGAAATACTACACCTTGCTGCACATTGACAGTTTGCTAGATTAGAGGAGGAGCACATTCTCCCAGACCCAGACACTCGTTAATTTTACGCTGACTTAGTAAGTAATTTAAAGTTGAATCAAGGTGATGCGGTGGCTTCGGTAACATTGTTGTGTGTGTGTGTGTGTGTGTGTGTGTTTGTGTGTGTGTGTGAGAGAGAGAGATGTGTGTTTGAGAGAGTACGAAAGTCTGTGTGGTGTGTGTGTGTGTCTGTGTTTAATTCTAACACCCCCTTCCCCTCCCCTCCTCGTGTAATAAATACCTGATGTATATACTAGTATGTATGTATTAGTGTCATACTGAGGCTGATTGGGTGGATGGGGAGCTACCAAGAGGAGGAAGGTCACCCCAACTGAGAGTCCAACTCTCACTAGGGATGCTCCGATTTATCGGCCACCGATTTAAATCGGCCGATTTCACTCCAAATGACTCGATCGGTGATCGGCAAAAATGGCCGATCGCAAAAACCGATTTTTATTTTATTTTTTCCTGGGGAAGACAGATAACTGAACAGAAAACATAGGAGGACATAACAGTATGTAAACCATGAAGGCCACATTTATGATGTCTTTTATACAGCCATATCGGCTTCAGGCCCTAACTGGGTGATAGGCCAGACCTTTACTATGCCATAAAAATGGGTCTGCGTTTGCTTGGTGCCTAATGGATCAAAACTTTTGTCTAAAAAGCAAAAAATATGTAGGCTATCCAGTCAGTAGGCCTACAGTTATGTATTTTTTTTTAAATCGGTATCGGTATCGGTTGATCTTGAGGAAAAAAATCGGTGATCGGTATCGGCCCCAAAAATCCAGATCGGAGCATCCCTAACTCTCACACTAAATCAGCTTTACCTATCAAACTGTGCCCCATCCACCAAGCCAAGCCTGAGTGAGCTTGAGCTCCAGTGCTGAAATCTCTTATGTGTTGAGAGACACTTATTTCTACCCTCATCCCTCAGAGGGGAAACGGTGCTACTGTAGCTCTCCAGTCACCACTTGTCTGAAAGGAGGCTAGTACTACTGCTCTGGGGCTAGTACTACTGCTCTGGGGCTAGTACTACTACTCTGCTAGTTTCGCAGAGCTGTGGCTGTGTTCTCTGTCACTGTTCTCTGAAAGGCAGCGAAAGCGGCAATGTGGGGGCGGGACTTATGTCTGTTGCTGTGCAACTGATAGTTGAACTAGCGATCGATCGGATATCAGTGAAGACAGCACGATCCGGTCCAACGTGTCAGAGAGAGGTTTCATAACAGACCTCCGCTTCACCTGACTGCCACATCTGCAGTTATTTAGAGAGACAGGCAGGTTCCCTCCCTCCCTCCCTCCATCCTTTCATCCCTCCCTCCTTCCATCCATCCCTCCCCGCCTACCAAACCCTCCGAGCCCAGAAAGAGACACATTACACTTGACTCTTCCATCTCAACCACAAGAACCTAGGGGGAGACTAAACACCTAAAACACATTTGGCGGCCAGTCACACTATAAAAGTAATTCACAAGGAATTGCGAGTAAATCCTTCAAGTCCACGTCCATACCAGCTATTCTACCTCTCTATAGTATTGACTGTATAGCAGAGGTGACTTGGAATCACACCCTCATGAAGAGGCAGCCCTGCTTGAGACCTGTAACCCCTCGGACCTTGAGCCCTCATGGTAGATGCTTGTGTCTTCCACGTGAGAGGAACCTGGGTTCGAACGCCGCCTGTCATACCTGCCGGTTGTGCACCACGCGACAACCATAGCCACCAGTGCAAACACTGCCTCAAACGGACTAGGCTACTACACACAGACACACACACACAGAGGCGGAGAGAGAGGAGATTATAGGTACATCCGGTCAGCTCATCACAAGTTTCTGAACTCTTCCCTCCAACAACACCATAATATCCTGCTTCTACAAACATTAGCAGGAAAGTGAGACAGCCTAAGTGGCTGGTATTTATACAAGTCCAAAGTACTTTGGCTCTGAGTTAGCGGAGCGGAGGTGTAATGTTAATGTTACCAGGCCGCAGGGTAGCGCAGACTACGGGTGATCCTGAGCTCTGAGCTGTGAGCTGCGTTCTCCCCGGGGGTCTAAAATAATCACGATTGAGAAATTGATTGCGTGGCAAAATAACACATTTGATAGGTGAATCCTAAAGCAGAGAGGGAGAGAGAGAGAGAGACAGGCTTAAGTGGGTGAGGGCTTTGTATAGGGATGCTCCGATCTGGATTTTTGGGGCCGATACCGATCACCGATTTTTTCCCTCAAGATCAACCGATACCGATACCGATTTTTAAAAAAATACATAACTGTAGGCCTACTGACTGGATAGCCTACATATTATTTGCTTTTTAGACAAAAGTTTTGATCCATTAGGCACCAAGCAAACGCAGACCCATTTTTATGGCATAGTAAAAGTCTGGCCTATCACCCAGTTAGGGCCTGAAGCCCAAGTCAGTCGATATGGCTGTATAAAAGACATCATAAACGTGGCCTTCATGGTTTACATACTGTTACGTCCTCCTATGTTTTCTGTTCAGTTATCTGTCTTCCCCAGAAAAAAAAAGGGAAAAAAAAAATCGTTTTTTGCGATCGGCCATTTTTGCCAATCACCGATCGAGTCATTTGGAGTGAAATCGGCCGATTTAAATCGGTGGCCGATAAATCGGAGCATCCCTAGTATAAAATAATCACAATTACTACGTCACAACAATCGATTGAGAAATTGATTGCGTGGCAAAATAACACATTTGATAGGTGAATCCTAAAGCAGGAGAGAGAGAGAGAGAGAGAGAGACAGACTAAGTGGGTGAGGGCTTTGTAAACGACTTCACATACAGTACACAGAATGGATCGCTTAAGTAGTACTCTGCTTTGCAATAGTGCTGCTTCCCAGACCTTCTAGAAGATGGCAAATGACTTCTTCTCATATAGAGGAGGGCAGAAAGTGCAGTATGGATTCCCTAAGTAGTATCTAACCAATACTTTCTCCCTGGTTGAGTGGAGGGAGAGGAAGAGTGGAAGAGGGAGAGGGAGTGAAAAGGGAGACAAGAAGGAGGCAGAGGAGAAAACAAAGAACTGGGGGGGGTGGGGGACAGATAGTGGAAGGAGGTGACAGGGAGGGAGAGTGGGATAGAGGGATATGAAATGGAAGGGAGAGGGGGAGAGATGGTAGGATTGGTGGGGGGTTCAAGATAGTGTTGTTCCGATACCGATACTAGTATCGGCATGGCCACCGATACGCACAAAAATGCTGGTATCGGTGAGTACTTCACTAAAACTCTTTTTTTTTTTTTTTACTTAAGTTTTACAAAAACTTTACGAGTTTTACAAAGGTTTTGAGCAGTGCCAGACTAAGTGTTAGCAATAATTTTACATCGAGGTGAGTATGCGGCTCAAAAAACATGTTTTTTTGTTTTGTTTTTTCAAACGCCGTGGTATCGGATCGGTACTCGGTATCGGCAAGTACTGCACGGTCAGGTATCGGTATCGGGATCAAAAAATGGTATCGGAACAACACTAGTTCAAGATAACACAGAAATACCCAGTTCTACGGACAGGAAATAGCTCCTTATATGAAGTAGCCGGAAAGACACTGTATAGATTTCCCTAAGTAGTATCTGACCAATACATTCCAGCTCATGTCAGCTATTCTCAATACCATTACCCAAACGGATAGGTATTTCATGCTTCATTTCCAGTACTGAGCTTGCCGTTTTATGCGCGAACAAAAGAGCAAAGACACTCCCACATTAACAGAGGCCTAACACTGAAATAAATGTTGGCAATATATTGATGGGTTAGGGTTAGGGTTAGCATAGCCTATCTATGGGGGCATGGGGTCAATTCAAAATGAAAAAGCTTTTGAATGAAAAAAAAAAAAATATATATATATACAAATCTCAGTTTTTTTTGGTTTATTTAAAAAAAGAACTGCATTGTAATATGTGTTCTTCTCGAAGAGACTGAATTGAAATTCCACTGACTCCAATCCTGCTGTATCAGAAGCAGAACCTGCACCACTAGTCACTAGTTCACACAGAAACACAACGTCCAGCCCAACGCAGCAGTACTGTGGTCTGGATGCCATTACACTCCTACACTGCTGCTCTCAGCGTACAAACACTCAAACGATCACTCCCACGGACTTCCTGAGCTTACGCAACCTTAGCCAGCTAGCACGCCATGGCTGCCAAAAACCTCTCCCCTCCTATTCTCTCGCGGTTTCCAAAAAACAGCTATTATTCTCCCTGGATGAGTGGAGTGGAGGGGGGGGGGGGGGGAGAGGAAGAGAGAAGGGAGAAGAGGAGGAGGGAAAGGGGAGAAAAAAAAGACAGGAGGGTGGGGAAAGATAGGTGGGAGAGGGAGAAAGTGAAAAGGAGAGAGAATGGAGAGAGTAAAAGATCATGAAAAGGAGAGGGGGGAGGGACGGGGGGGATTTGGGGGGGAGGGGAGAGAAGCTGCTAGAGGCTTTAGACAACTGGGCGGCCTCTGAACCCGGAGCCGGAGTGATCTCAACCAAATGGTTTCAAATCCTGATATCCTCTCATATATCCTCCTGAGGTGAGAGGGCACAGTCATCAACGGTTCAGTCATCATTCACAGGGTGGTGGGGGGGGGGCAGCCGAGTGGATACAGTAGATAGAGGAAGAGAGGGTAGGGACAGAACAACAGGCGGGCGGACACACAGACACACACAGACACACAGAGACACACACAGACACACACACAGACACACACACACACACACACACACACACGTAGGCATCCCCAGTGACAGACACACAGGCGAGAGGCAGCATCTGGTGCATGACAATATCAAAGCATACCTCTATAAAAAAAACTAATCCCTTCTAGCACAGCTGCTTTCCTCATCATCACACAGGAGAGACACAGTGATGCTCAGCCAGCCAGCAGCTCACCCACCCTCCCCTCCTTCCATGCCCACTGCACCCCTAAGCCCATGCTTCAGCCACGCCATTAAACCAGTTTTTTTTTTTTTACAAATGAGCAGATAATCCTACTGTATACCAGAGATTCTCGGGAGCTGGCTCTGGAGGTGGGGAGGGGGGGGGGGGGGGGGTTAAGCGTAGCTAGCCTGGTATAATATATGAATAACCCAGGCGCTAAGTGAACAGACTGTAACTGTTACTGTACGTCGTCCACTTGGCTTCTGTACCCCAGCAGGGCCAAGACAACAGCTGGGTGCTTACTGCATACACGCCGCTGGGCAGGGTAACTGACACCCTACTACTGACTGACTGGAATGTCAATCTCACACCACCTGACAACCATCTGTACTACTGACTGGACTGGAGATACTGTATGTCTAAGGACTATAGACATACAGTCGACAAACACTGCAGCTAAGAATGAGTTGCATTGAATCGAAAGAGACATTTGACATTGTCTTTTTTATTGAGAAACGACATCAACCATAGTTGTCAAAGAGTAAGTGATGGAGAAGCCTGTGAATGAAGCAAGAAGTGTATTCCTAACCTTACGTTACATACTTGCACAGGCAAATTATTTGGTTATAAATATGACTGGCTATAAACGTCAGTTATAAAACTTTACTTATTGATATAGGCCAAGTTTCGGTATTAAGTTATGTGCAACTAACAAAATATTATTCCCAAATGCGTTAGGCTATAGGCCTACTGCATTAGGCTACACTCCGACAGCTTCATTCGTAGCCAGACTAAGAAGTTACCGGAAGCTGTTGGGCTTATTTGATATGTCATCAGTCTGGCTTCTTAAAACGTTGGTTGACTTCTCAAAATATTATTCCCAAAGTAGTTATAATAGGTTATAACCTATCGCATTAAGCTACACAATCCGAGCTCTCCATATTTCACCCTTGTACGACATTTTTAACGATGAATCGGTGTCACCTCTAAACGTCATTTCGTAAACGCTGCATCTATAATCATCATTCACCCAAATCAAAATGTTCCCGGTGGTGTCGGAGAAGAAAAAGCATGTGACATATGAACGGAGGAGAGACCGAATCATAGTCCCCCTCTCTGATTTCATCGGTTGGGGACAGTTATCATCAATAACAACCGGATAAGCCTCAGTTCATAAGAACAGAAACAATGGGAGATTGTTGCAGCCAACAGATGGCCTCCTCACCACAGACGCTAGGTCTCTTCACACCAAACAACACATTTCACACCCTCACAGATGCGCATGGGCAAAATTAAGCTCATCTGCTCCTAATAGAGTTGGGCCGAAAACATGTGAATGAAAGAAAACAATCATTTAAGAAAGAAGGAGAGAGGGAAGAAAGGGGAAGAGAAAGAGAAGGAGGCGGGGGGGGGGGGGGGGGGTGGAGTCTTGCCCTGGGTGCGGTCCCTTCAGTCTAGTGGAGGAATGTAATAACATGCCGGACCGTAGTGAGAGAGGAGACTCGGAACACAAGCAAAATAACAACAGCATGACGTTAGTGATGTCCGTAGGCAGAAATACACAATGTTCAGATAACTAGCCTACTTGAAAAACACAAGACGCCGTCTAACAGCTCCAACCAGTACTGTTGGGCAAAATGTAGGATTTAGTGGTTAACAAATAACGGTGACAAAAAAAAAACTGATAACTAGGGGCACAAGGATTACCAGACAAAAATAGTTCCGACCGTAAATTGAGAATCTGCGGTTTAGATTCAAATACTACTAGTGACAGACAAACAAAGCAGTAGGCTAACAATGGGAGGAGGACGTGGATGGGTGCTGGGAAGGGAGTGGCAGCGAGCAGGAAGTAATCACAAGCATCATCAACTCATCTATAATTAATAAAGCCATCCAGTAAATCCCATAGAGACCGGAAGGGTTAGGGGGTGGGGTAGGTGTGTGTGTGGGTGTGTGTGTGTGTGTGTGTGTGTGTGCTGTGCGTGTGTGTGTTCAATCTGAAGTCTGGAGGAGGACTGGAGCCCTGCCCAGCATCTTACGTCGGCCTCATCGCCATGGAAACCCATGGAGTCTTTGGGGAACCAGCCAAGCCGTGTGCAGGCTCCACATCTCTCACAGTGGGACAGACATTTTGTGGTCAGTGGGAGTGAAACGGGTTTAATGGAGGAGGACTTAGAATGAACTCGTCTCGTTCTCGTTTCAAGTTTATTGTTGTAGCTTAAAAATAACACTCACTCACATAGAGACACAACACTCATATTCGCTCTGTCTCATTCTCACACACACACACACACACACACACACACACATACAAACACACTCAGAGGACATCTCTCTACAGTGAATCCTATCAGAAACCCTCTTCGCACCCAAATCTGGTGACAGCAGAAGGAAGGTTCTCTGTGTCTCACTGGGTCACACACTGCAGCAGAACGTTCTTTTGGAAAAAGTGAAAAACACATTCTACAGGAAGTCACTAATGATCTCTCTGCGTTTGTTAGAGATCTTGCTTTAACTGGCTTCCACTGACGCAGAACAGGGAACCACACTGAACCAGAGACAGGCTTGACTGGGGCTGGGGGACTGGGGGACTTGGGGACTGGGGGACTGGGACCAGGGGGGCTGGGGGAAAGAGAAAAGGGACAAGGAAGCCAGGGTGATCGAAAGGATTGTTGACCTCCAAACAACCTTGTGATGACGAGGCTACAGCTGGCCTGTTTCAAACCTCTACGAAGCAGAACAACAGTCACTCGATGGATCAATGGACATTTGGAAGTACAGAAATCAAATGTTACACAACTGTTTTGGATTTATTTTTTGGGGAACGGAGCCGAGCTTCCTTCAGTGGTGTCATCATCCTGCCGTCAGTCAGTGAGGAGAGTCAACTATCATTCCTCTGAGATGAGCAGGAAGTCCTTAGATAAGTAGGGTCAAGAGCACCCCTCCATAGGTCAAAGAGATCTCTTATCTCTCGGAGGAGAGGAGGAATGGAGAGGACATGATGACTTTACTTCATCTTATTTAGTACTACCCAGGCTCCTTTGGGCAAACCCATAACCTGGTCTCTCTCTCACACATACCAGCAGAGGACGTCTGCAGTGACAGGTAAAGAGATGCCCTTTGGCATCTTTTGTTTACTAGGAGCAGTCGAACCTTCATCCACTTTGCCTTTATACACACACACACACACACACACACACACACACACACACAGTTTGTGGGAAAAACCAAACCAAGTATTTCACTAACATGTCTAGTCTGAGCTGAGTTTGACCCAGTGGGGTCAAAGGTCATGGACAAGGCCTCCGCTATCAAACAATTATCTGGCTTCATATGATTTGGCCTGGCTGCTTCTGCTCAGCCTCAGATGGTAGAGAACAGGTTGTTCCCTCCCTCTCCCAGGCCAGGGTCAGACCAGAGCAGGGTGGGACAGGGTTGGTGGGCAGCCAGGGAGAGAGGGAGGGAGAGATGGAGAAATGGAGAGAGGGCGGAGCCGGAGTGTAAGAGAGGCAACAACCCGTGATTGATCACCTGCTGTTTCCAACAAAGTACAGAGTCTACATCAGCAGACAGTAGAAAGATGAACTCTCTCTGTCCCTTACAGTATATATCCTTCACCGAAACCTCCGGCATAATCCTGGTCATGAAAAAACTTTGGGCCCTACGCATTTCAACCTCCGTCTGACTTCATACGCAATGACATCATCGGAATACTGCAGAGCAATAAATATTCTCCCCGTAAATGTTTTAGGCAAATGCTCTCAAATGATGGGACAAACAAGACAAGAGCAAATACGTGGAGGAGACGGCAGAAAGACTAATCGCTTCAATTCAGGATGTGATCATTTATTGTAGTGCATAATTATAATCCTTTTAAGGATTACAGCAGGAACTTAAGTGTATCAGGGATATGTACCATTTATATTTTGGCAGCACCATGGTGCAAACACATTTTAAGAAAGCTTTCGCAAAGCCTGCTGTAATAATATCCACCAGAGATGTGTTCACACAGTCCAAATTGTTGTTTTTAATTTGTACAGCGTGCACATGTACAGAATCGTTTTAATAGCTAGACAGAACTGCTTTGTGGGTAATGGAATGAACGTGAAACTAACTACATCAGGATGTTGTTGCGTCACGCCTCTTATTCCAGCCATGTTCATCCTTCCCTCCATCCTCTCTGTATTCCATTGCTGCATCCTTCCCTCCATCCTCCACTCCGACCTAGCTGTTGCTCCACCCACTTTTCCATACACCCCTCCCCCCCCGCCCCAACACACACACTTCTGTTGCTCCAAGACAGCCTGAGCTGAGCAGGCAAACAGCTGCACATACACACACACACACACACACACACACACGCACACACACACACACACACACACACACGCACGCACACAGACAGACACAGGCCACACCCCAGCCCACACTGAGCTCTGCACACAAGGCCTCAATAGGGCCAGATTGAAGAGCCCTGATTTCCGTTCCATCTCACTATCGACACCCACACTGCTTTGCGGTTCTCCTCCCAGTGCATGCTGGGATGTCATATTATTAATCTGTGCAGATTGGTATATACAGTATACATTTGAGCTTGCTCCGTGGGTCTGGTGGTACTTCACTGCATGAGATCATCAGATCAACTGGGGTCATTCGGAGGTCGGTTTTTGACTAGTCGAGTCTGTCCAGATAATTTGTGTTTTCATTAGTTATCATGCCAGATCATACGAAGAGTTAAATACATGTCACATGTTTGACGGTATTTTGAGGTGTGCTTGATTTAGCTTGGAGTTTGCATCGTTGGGACTATCCCGCTGTGGCAGGTAAGCTAAATAAAGCACAGTTCAAGTATTTCACATGATGTATTTGACCGAGGACTCCTGTGCACCAACAACAACAACATGCTGTCATCTAGGAGATGAGAGCAGAGGAGAAGCTAGTCCTTGGATATCTGATCCTCCTTGTAACTCTCTCAGCTCCACTGTGAGACAGACAGAGAGAGAGACAGACAGACAGAGAGAGAGACAGACAGGTGCACACAGGCACACACAATATTATTGGCACGTCAGCCACCCTTCCTCCACTGACAGAGTGATGTTTTCAAGGACATGATCCCAAGGCCCCCGACTTGCCCCCCCGCCCCCTACTCAGCATGCCCTGGGGGCCATGAGGGGGTATTTGTGTGAAAAGAATACACCAGGGTAAATCTCCTTAATACCCTGTCGGCACATCCCCCACCCCAAGCAGACCACCTACCCCCCCACTACCACCCCTCTCTCTCAGCGGAGACAAACTCGCTTACTGACAAGGCCCACTATGCCACACACACATGCACAGAAACTATGCTATCAAAAACACACACACACACAATACTATAAAAACACACCCATACACACACACGTGGTAATATAAAAGGGGTGTAAATAATACAGTAAATAATGCAATAAATGTGAGCGACCGTCTGAGGGACCATTAGCTGAGGCATGTAGACGACAGGGGGGTTAATAGGATACAGACAGTCTGTGTGTTGGGGCCATATCCGCTCTGCCTGGGGGGGGGGGGGGGGGGGGTGATGTCATTATACTCATTATGTTATTGACAGTGATGAGGACCAAGAGGTACTTGGCTGCACCAATGGTATTGCCTGGGAGAGGAAGGGGGGTACTGGCAGGATGTCAAAACACAGAGGGGGGAGAGGGAAGCAGAGAGAGAGAGAGAGAGAGAGAGAGAGAGAGAGAGAGAGAGAAGCAAAGAGAGAGAGGGGGACAGAGAAGCAGAGAGAGAGAGAGAGAGAGAGAGCGAGAGAAGCAGAGAGAGAAGCAGAGAGACACTGGACTGAAGGGAACTGGCCAGTGAGAGCAGATCAACAGCATAGCCCCATGGGATACATGATCATAACCGTTCTGCTGATCCAGAACAAGAAAACAAGCCCTGAAACAAACACCAGACAAAACTAACACACAGTGCACCACACCCACCCACCCACCCACACACACACAAACACACAGCGAGCACATAGCATCCCGGGGTACACGGTATCTCAGATCAGTTCACATCTTCCTTTGTACTACAGTACCCTACACTGTACTCCCACTCTGCAACACAACAACAACAACAACAACAAAACACTCGTGACGTTAGAATTATACGGTTCTATCTCAATTTTTGGTCAAAATTGAGTTTTTTACATAATCTGATCCATTAGGTGTTTATTAATGCCTGTGTGGTGTTATTTTTAAAATGTTGACATTTTTGAGTTAGTAATTAATAAAATACAAAGGTTCCATCTCACAAAACATAATGGAATGTAAAAACTTTGACGCTCGATATCTCTGAACTGCCCTAAACGGAGATAGAACCTTATCATTCTAAGCTCACACACTGTAAACAGATTAAAGATCAGTTGAAACACACCATACATACTCCAACTTTACCACAGCAAGACGTAGGACAGCTGACCTGAGATCATTTCACAGCTCCAGTCCAGATGCAGCAGAATTTAAGACCCGTGTCTTGCCTCGTCCCACAGGGAATCTAATCGCTCATTTCCGCAGATTCATTTTGGGCGTCCCCACCTGCCTGCCTGGCTGTACAGCTAGCTAACATCTACCACAACCTCCTCCTCCCGGGGCTGAGGCGGGGTCAGACACATACACACGTTATCCCTTCTGAGGCTAGACCCAATGAGCCAACACTGAGGTTCACACACAGAGTTTATCAAGCTTAGCTCCTCATGTAACCCTTTCTCATACTGCGTGTGTGTGTGTGTGTGTGTGTGTGTGTGTGTGTGTGTGTTCGCCTGACAGAAGGGGTCTGCACTTTGTCGAATGTTCACTGTGTTGAAATGTCTCAGGGGGCTTGAGAAACATTAACACTACGGGCGCGCCGTTTTTTTACCTACTAAAGCGCGGCGAGGTGTGGAATCACACGACCACTCTTCACAATGGGGGAGTGTGTACTGACCTACAAAAACCGCTGGATGGCGATGTCACCCAAGAAGAGAAAAAAATGCAGTTCCAGAGAAGTGGGGACAGACAGAGCATATATAATAACGTATGCATGTATGTAACGTAAGTGGAGAGGAGATTGATCTAGGAGATTGATCGAGACTGCGGGAGTTTTCATTACTAACGAATGAAAGTTGATTATCATTATTAAAAAATAACTGTAATATATATTGCAATGTTGTCCCTTTCACACATAGTTCCAAGTAATTTCCTTGGAATCCCAAGCTGTGTTGACCAGGTATCTGTAATGTTCACATTTATATATAACAGTAATAAATATAGCAATAAATGACAGCGCTGTAAATAGTGTTATTCTTGCACAATTGCACCCACAACGTGCTATTGCCAATATAAAACGGTATGATATGGCAGATATATATGGTAGCCTACATTGCAGTCGTCCCGCAGTTCTAGTAGATCGCCGACATCATGTTATTTGATGTACACATTTCACGGCAAGATAATTCCAATTTGTGGCAAACACCTAACAATTGTTCGTTCACTAAACATTATAACATGAACACAGTTATAGCACCAGTTCCTAGCACCTAGTTTCCTAGCACCAGGGGAGCCCCCCCTCCCAAATTTCGTTGTTTGGTACCTGTACTATATCAATGACAAATAAAGACCATTCATTCATTCATTCATTCATTCATTCAAACAATGACAGTTACAGTCTCGCTCAAACTGTAGCGAGATTAGGAGACTACTAATTGAGAAAAAGAAAAGAAAATACATGAAAGAAAGGAGAGAAAGAGTACAGAATGATAAATCATTCAGAATGTTATTGGTTTTAATATTTCACAATCTGCCAGAATAAGCACGCTCCCTCGCACGCCCAGCCCATCATTTTTGATGCCGCTAATGTGTGTAATGAAAAGTGTGACAATGTTGAAAGACATGATGTCATAATCAAAATATAAAACCTGGTTGGATAAAATAAGATTCTGTTGTGATTGTGTTGACATTGTTGTGATGTCAAAAGAGATCTTGGTTATGTAATGTGTAAAGTGGAGAGGAGATTGATCGGAACTGCGGGAGTTTTCATTACTAACGAATGATGGTTGATTATTATTATACAAAAATAATAGTAATAAATATTGCAATATTGTGTTATCATAGTTATGAGCTTCACAGTGATAACGTCTGTTTATTTGTCGTGAACTTCACGCCGGCCGTGCCCGTAACATCAGCAGACAATCGACTGCTGTAAGCTTGTAAGCGTTGAAACCTGCTTGGCAGCTTTGAAACCCGCTTGGCAGCTTTGAAACCCGCTTGGCTCGCTCATGAATTGGCAGCTATTGTTTGCTAATGGCAAACGATCAATAAGATTACCCTCCCCCGTGTATCAACCATCAAGTGATTGTAACTCACTTTAGAAACTAGTTCTTAGCCTACACGTTTCTTTGTCAAATACATGCTCTGCATGTTTCTCTAAAATGCATAAAGTTCCTATAAGCAGAGAAGTGGGGAAATTATTAGAGCAATCTGATATGAAGCTTGAGTCAGCTGAGAACGAACTATGGAACAGATTAAATGCTATATATGGAGAGGAGATTGATTGAGACTGCGGGAGCTTTACTAATGAATGAAAGTTGATTATCATTATTAAAAAAGAATAGTAATAAATATTGCAATATTGTGTTATCATAGTTATGAGCTTCACAAAGTCTGTTTATTTGTCGTGAACTTCACGCCGGCCCTAACATCGGCAGACACATGAACACAGTGAGGATTCAAACAAACAAAATAATTAATACACATCATTTCATTTATAATGTGCAGTAAACAAACAAAATAATGTATACTCTCTGCAATTGGCTACTATACAATGGTGCCAAAATCAACTATCCAAATATGAATCTGCGTATATCTATGTACAACCTTGTTGTAGCCTATTATTATCATGGTCGACATGAGAATTGTTGGCTACTTCATATCACAACTGAACATTCATATATATATAGCCTATTGCATTATTTAAAAATTGACGGCGCTGTACATAGTGTCATTCAATGCACAAGCACGTCATTTCAAACGATTTTGGTCGACAGCGAAATACATTATCAATATCTTATTATCAATTGTCAATATACTCTCTCCCTTCTTCTCCTTACTTTCCTGTAAGTACAACTTTTCTGGTGGGGGATGGTTTGAAGGGCTTGTTGGAGGCATCCTTTGTGTGGTGATCGGAAACGATCAGAAAGAGATCATTGAGAATAAGATGACCCTCCCCCATGCATCAACCATCAATTGTCAGGATTCATCTGTGATAAACAATTGCCTACTATTACTACTACTAGCTTCTTAGCTTCAGCATAGCCTCTGTCTGGTTGCATATGCATGCAGCTACGCACCAAGTCTCGTGACTGTCCAGTGGTGCACTGTTCCAGGAAATAAAGTCTGTCTGGATTGCTACTTGTCTTGTCCTCAATACAATGTTCAAAAGCACGCATAAAGGGTAGGAAATTCATTGGGTCTCCATCAAATGTATTCATTTCCCTCACAGGAAGTAAAGCAAGTTTCTGCTGAGTAAGAAGGATATCAGCGATGTCATGTTTTTGCTCTACATTGGACATGGTGTCTTGATTGATAAGATTATCCATTGTTGACTGATTATTCATTGTTGACATTTGATCATGTTCTCTTTTACTGTGCAATGTGTTAGTAGGCTTTGGATGCTGCCTTTGAATAACAACCTTTTGAAGTGGGGTTTTAGGCACTGTTCCTATATTAGCATATTCAACCGGTGATTGTTCAAGATTCATAGACAGATTGTCCCTTTTGCATATCATCATAATAGGCATTCGTGTCATCATGTTCTTTACACATTACATAACCAAGATTTATTTTGCAATCACAACAATGTCAACACAATCACAACAGAATCTTATTTAATCCAATCAGGTTGTATATATAATCTATATATATAATCTATATATTGGTTTCAATATACCTCCATAGCAGTCTACAGTCTAATTTAGCTATATCTATAATTACATTATGAGAACATCAGTATTTTTACGCCTTTGGTTGTATTGTCTGAACGAACATTGATTGGGAGACATACTGTACAGTTTATCATTTTCATAACTGTCTGCACATATACATATCTTATTTTGATTGTTATTGTAGCCTATATATAAACACAAATATCAGTCTTATGCACTGTGTCTCATTCAGCACTGAAGCCTGAATTTGAGCACAGTGTGTGCCCCCTTGCTACCTCTGCTGATATAAAAGAGAATTGCAGGCTTGGAGAAAAAGATGGCAGCCACAAATACACAGACACACACAGAAATACTGCTAAAACGCTTTATACTAACTCGATTTTGAAAATGTAAAAATGCTGGGTGGTAGAATGCACATATCTAGGAAAAGTCATGAAAGGAGGGTCCTGAAATGTGATCGAGTGCAAAGGTAGATTTTTTTTTGTACTCACTGGTGCTGTTTAACACCTCACGGCTGTTCTAGTGTTAAAGAACAAACCCGTTAAAAAAGGTACAACTGGTTATCGGTGGTTCGTTTTAATTTTCTTCGTGTTGACATTATGTGAGGGTGTTTGTCCAAGGATTCTTCTAGTTCCCAGATAGATCTATTTGGAGAACACTCCTCCTCACAGTGACTTTACTCCCACTCTCTCTCTATATACTGAACCACTATATCCCTACGTGCTACACATCTGGGGAGTCTGAACCAGAACTGAACATTTCATTTATGTGGAATGTGTTCGTTCACCACTCTGTGTGTTCATAAAATAACACATGCTCCCAGCACTGAGCCTGCACCGGGTTACAGCCATGCTTACCCCTGTCTGTAACAGACAAGCCTTTGGCCACATGTAAATCAAATTAAAGTAATCCCAGTGAAGGTCAT
Source organism: Nansenia antarctica (assembly GCF_963989245.1). Classification (NCBI taxonomy): domain Eukaryota; kingdom Metazoa; phylum Chordata; class Actinopteri; order Argentiniformes; family Microstomatidae; genus Nansenia; species Nansenia antarctica. The sequence continues at coordinate 19,340,371 of NC_137692.1, read as the reverse complement.
GTTGTGTGTGTGTGTGTGTGTGTGTGTGTGTGTGTGTGTGTGTGTGTGTGTGTGTCAAGGAGCTGAGAGTTTCCTGTCAGCGACGGAGAGGACACAAAAGCCTGAGGGTTGAGGAGCAAATAGAATACAACTTGGAGTACACCACACAAACACACACTGGTATCTTGGGGTTCACACACACACACACACAATGTGAAAAAACTATTCAGCTCCTAGGGCCACCATGACTACACGATGAGCCCTTGGGTGTGTGCACAATAACAGACTGGGGGCTGGGGGGGGGCGCGCGCACACACACACACACACACACACACACCCACACACACACACACACACACACCATAAGTGAATACACATGACTCTGCTTTTCACATTCAGGACTAATTGAAGAACTCTAGCTTTTATCAGCTTAGCCGTGAGAGAAGAACGTTTCTGGCCCGGGACCAAGTCCCTGAGGTCCAGCCCATGATAAGCGCACACACCCTCCCCCCCATCATCCCCCATTGTTCTGTCAAACATCACACATTCCACAGCCCAGGCCAACTACACACACACACACACACACACACACACACACACACATCCCCCTACCCACTACAAACACCCCCTCTCAGTCGGTCCCAATGACCACTATAACACCATACACCGACACTCTGCAACAATCAGCTTCATTCCCTCTATCCCTCATCCATTCCAAAAAAATCATCAAATCCAACATCATCCACTGTGACGTCCGCCATTCCAACATGTTGTCCAGATCAGTGTTTCTCAACCCTTGACTGTGTTAAGGGACAAGCAACTTATGGACCTTCCTCCTTCTATCAAAAGTAGAACTTAACAATTCACTAGGGCTGCGTTTGTCATTTCGCTCTGGAAATCTGAGCGGCAGCACTCATGGAATGTCTCTTGTCCAATCCAAATGACTTGGTCCCCCCTTTATGATGTTGAACCCAGTGAGTGCACGCTCCGGCGCTCTCAGAGCGAAATTTACAAACGCATCCCAGATCTGTGTGGGCTAACACCCTGGGCCCGAAAAAAGTTTGAGGGAACCTTGCTTAATTGCCACCCAGGGCCTCAGCTGTTCTGTGCTGTGTTAAGAGTCAGACAGGGAAGATTGGTTGTTAAGATAACACACAGGGCAGCTGCAGCCAGAGACAGAGAGAAACAGAGGACTGGCCTCGGCTAAGGTCGTCTATAGGCCTTCACATAACTCAGCCAAAACTCTCCATGGTGGAACAAAGAGGGACAGGAAGTGAGGAGCAGGGTTGGGCATTTCTAACGTGACTCTTAATATCACTGATAGGCAGAGAGTGTAAACAGAGAGGAAGAAATGACATCTTTGGATGGAGGGGAGGAATGGCCTGATAAAGGAAAAAAAGTAGGGGAAATAGGCTAAAACATTCACGGCCTTGAGGAATAGTAAATGGATGCAGAAAAACGATATGGAGGACAGCGAGGAAGAGGAAGGGGAGGATGGGAGGAGAGCATTTCACAAACACTTACTCTAATTTCTTTATCTAAAGAGAGATGGAGGAAATAGGAAAGGAGTTAAGATCTAGATTTTACATTTTGGCCATTTAGCAGATAGCCTTTATCCAAAGCGACTTACAACAAATCCATTTGTCTAAGTGAATCATCAGTCATCGTCAGAAAAAGTAATATATGCCAAAACCAGGGGCCATTAGCATTTACAATGCTAGAAGAAGGAAGAATTTTGGGGGGGTAATATTATTATTTATTTATTTATTTACTAACTGTATAGCAGAGAAACTGCACAGGGGGGTAGTGGCGATGCTGAGGTCTTTAGGAGGGACAGTTAAGATAAGAGAATAAGAATATTCATATGATATCTGCACTAAAACACTGTAGTATGTTGGCTACAGTGTAGGGGGGGGGGGGGGGGGGCAAAGAAAAAAAGAAAGATGAAGCTGAGATACTGAGATACCTTCTTGGGCAGGAGGCTGAAACAGAGTGCTCTAGTTATATATAGCCAGGCTGTGCCGCTGGGCAAATGCACCAGGTCTCTGTAACACTGTTCCATGTCCTATCTGTTAGCAGCACACCAACACCCACCCACCCATCCACCCAGCCACCCATCCACCCAGCCTCCACCCAGCCACCCATCCACCCAGCCTCCACCCAGCCTCCACCCAGCCTCCACAGCCATACCGCCCCAGATGAGGGCAGCAGACCTGGTCGGGGCCCCCAGGGATGGAGGGAGACATATCCTACCCAGAATACAATGGGGCATAAACATAGGAATCTATGTGTGTCTTACAAACAACGCTCACAGTGGAGAATGCTGTGTTTGATTGACTTTGTAAGCGGTAGGCTAACTGAGGTATAGCTGCAATACAGAGATCTGTGTATGACAATCAGGGCACGTCCACGATGAAACACTGTCTACCTAGGGGTAAGACGTTAAACTAACCCTACCTTAATCTTCTTTCTGATATATTTAATAAAAAAAACTCAAAAAGGAACCACCCCTGGATAAGTGAGAGAATTCAATAAGATCTAGTCAAGAACCTGGAGGGGGTAAAGCCTAGACAGAAGAAACCAAAGCTAAATCCTCCTTCTGTGGAAAGTAGAGGGGAGAGGAAAGGGGACAATACGAACAGGTTCCCACTGCAGGGCTGCATGGCCTCATTCCTCCAAATAGACATCACCTGCCGCCTGACCTACCAAGTCTGCCCTGCCTCTATGTCTCTATGTCTGTGTCTATCTGCATACTTGCCTGTCTGTCTGCCCACTCCACCTGTAGCACAATGACATTGCGTTTTCTCCTGCGCCGAGACGGGTTGACGACCACCAGTGCTTCGTCCTTCAGCTAAATAGAAAAACGGCCTGTCTGTCTGCATGTCTAAACTCCATATGGAGCAGACTGAGCATTCCTCTGAGATGGGGTTGACAACCAGCAGTGTTCCTCACCTCAGTAAATAGCCGTCATCTTCCACAAGACAACCAAAGACATACTGTAGACACTGTCTCTGGGCCATGGAGACAACAGAGCTCAGTCATCGAAGAAGTCAACAGCAGGAGTCTCTCAGAGGACCATTAGATGACAACACTAGACTACGTACTCCCGAGTCTGAAATAATTATTGTGGCGACACAGGTCCTGTACAAAACAAGCAGGAAAACAAAAGAGAGATGGGTGGAAAGAAAGAGGGGGGGGGGGGGGGGGGGGGAGAAGGGGAGAGATGGAGAGAGAAAGAGAGAGAGAGAACACAAAAAAACGGCTACAAATCACAGCCAACCCAGTTGATACACTACTGCAATCAGTAGATGCAAACATTCAGAATTATCGAGGACATGTTTTGCACCCAATTGCCTTGGAAAGACACTTGCAACGTGACACGATTCTTACATTCAGACACATGTTTATATATATAATTAGTTTATCGACAGTGAATGAAACGTTGCGGTGGAACGGTCAGTACGGACCAGTAAATTGGCACTGGAAGTCATATTCTACTCCTAGGGATTGGCCTACCCAAGATGGATGGGCCAAGATTCTACCTAGCCAATCCAGATGGCAAGGTGGAATTTCTACTCGTCACTTATCTATAATCTAAGATATCATACAACAGCCTGGTCATGGGGGGAGAGGAGGGTAGGGGGGATATGAGGTTATTTGACACAGTCAGGAGGACAGTGGTTGATGTGATTCTGCCAGCCAGCCAACCCTTGCTTAACGATGTGTACTTGTGTGAGCAGCATCACATGTTTCATGTTAGAGGCAAGGGGTAAGAGTGTGTGTGTGTGTGACATGGCGTGGTATTAAATAGGCTATTTAGATAGAGGCGGGTGTCCTCCTCTCCGGATAGAGAGATGCAACAGGACTGCAGTATAGAGTGATGTTTTACAGTGCTCTCTCTCTCTCGCCCCTCTCCTCCCTCTCTCTCTCTCTCTCCCTCTCTCTCTCCCTCTCTCTCTCTCCCTCTCCCTCTCTCTCCCTCTCTCTCTCCCTCTCTCTCCCTCTCCCTCTCTCTCCCTCTCTCCCTCTCCCTCTCTCCCCCTCCCTCTCCCTCTCTCTCCTCTCTCTCTCCCTCTCTCTCTCCCTCTCCTCTCTCTCCCTCTCTCCCTCTCCCTCTCTCCCCCTCTCTCTCCCTCTCTCCCTCTCCCTCTCTCCCCCTCTCCCTCTCCCTCTCTCCCCCTCTCATCTCTCTCTCTCTCTCTCTCTCTCTCTCTCTCTCTCTCTCTCTCTCTCTCTCTCTCTCTCTCTCTCTCTCTCTCTCTCTCTCTCTCTCTCTCTCTCTCCTCTCTCTCTCTCTCTCTCTCGACACTGCAACTAGTAACCGCAAGACGGCGCTTAGAATTAGTAAGTGTTTCGTGGAACAATTAGGGGGCCTCCAAACCAAACAAACTCGTTTTTTTCTGGGGACAGGGGACACCAAACGGGGGGTCCCGGCATCTAAGGGGGAGTTAGTTCACTCGTTTTAGAGACCCTCTTCGGATGTGATAGCCCTCAATTGATGTTCACTCGCATCAAGACGTCGTTGAATGTTTTCAAACACGCCGCAACATCAAAGGGGGGGTGGTAGCCCCCCAAGACAAGTAACAGGGGGACACCACATCTGCTTACATACGTAGTATACTAGCTTTAAGCCTGTAGAGTCTTATAATAGCTGGATATAGTCTACACAGGCTATCTGATTACATTGGCATAACATGAAAAAAGGTCTTAGAAATGCGCCAATCGAACATTATCATGACGCACAATGTCAATGACCATCAATAAATTATTATTTTAGTATTAGCATTAGTATTTTGGGGGGGGTTTGAGGTTCATTATTTCTCCGTGTTTTTGAGAGAGAGCATCGTGGCCCGTTTGAGGTTCCATCGGTTTATCCACAAATAAAGGGTGCAGGGCCACGCCTGCATGGCTAAAATGAAATGTGCCTGTGCGTATTTAAGCCTACCGTTATTCCATTATCTAATAAAAGAAATCTCCATATTGCACTGATGTCAAGCTGTGCAATAAGTGCGTTGAAAAGACTGCGATTGTTACACATTATGCATACAAGCTGTGCAAAGGCCTGTTTTTGCAAAAACACAACGCTGCACAAACACAATAGCCCCTTCCAAAGCAAGCAAACGATCCAACAACGGGAGGCACCGAAAAATTGCATTGGATTTATCTTGTGGCCTCCAAATCCAATCCAGTAAGGTTGATATAGCCTCTCAAATCTTTTATCTCCAGATCAGACACATTATTCTCCCAAATCCATATGACATCATCATATCTCCGCAACAGTAGCAGATACTGGGATAATAATAAAACAATCTGTGTCCTGTTTTAAGATGCGCTCCCTCCCGCCCAGGCACGTTTGTTGTCCAAAACAGATTTTTATTTACGCATAATAAACCACCCCATGCCGATTGTTGCATGAATGAAAAAACAAACATTCTAAACTTACCTATCAACAAATTCGCAATGCACTTCGCCGCTGGAGAAGCCTTGCAAACAGCACGCACGTAGCCCAGAGAATGCACGAAAAAACCGACGCAGGATCCCGCTGAATGAGTTCCTCTACTCCACCTCCCTCTTTACTGCAACATCATACACCACCGCCAACTGCAGTACAATCCTGACGAGGGGCGGAGAATCCAGCCCGCAAGCTCTTCACTCGCTCTCTAGTGCTAAACGGGTGGGATAGAGTAGTAAGGTACTGCACAGGGCTGCACATCACCTTATCAAATTGATTATTGTCTGATTTGGTCCAATCTAGCCAGCCGGTAAATCTTCTTTTGTCCAGGAGTAGATTTACCGTAGCCTAATCTATGTACCGGGAAAGCGTTCCCTTAATTGCCCTCTACAACTTGACCTACAACATTTTTTATTTTTTATTCAAATATTTTTATTATTTTTCTTGAGATTAGGACAATACAACATCCAACAAGAAAGACAGACACACATTAATACCCACATCACAATCTGGGAAAAACAAAACAAAACAAACAAAAGAACACAGAAAAACCAAAAACAGCAACAAAACAAAACTAATCAAAACAGAACAAAAAACAGAAACACAAAAAGTAAAACAAACAAACAACAAAAATTAAAACTAAAAGAAAGCAACAGATAAACAAACAAAACAAAAAAACACACACAGGTGCTACCAGAGGGCAAGACAAACAAAATACATGTTTACAATATTTGGATAAAGTAAAGATAGGGCATAGGTTGGTTGTTATATATTACAAGTAGAGCGCCATGTCAGAAGTGTAAATGACCTACAACATTTAAGTGACAAAAGCAAGTCTGAGGTCTTTTTTTTAATAGAATTATTTTAGAATTCCGCGACTTCATCATCAATATTGGAGAGAGATTATGTTTATACTAGAGAGGACATGAAATAGGGTAATAAAACCACCAAAAGGCAATTAAAGTCCAAAACTACCCATGGGATTATTTCCTCATTCACAAACAGTAACACGACTATGAAATGCTGTATTTAATCTAGAAAATAGAGTAGAGTTTGAAAAGAGGTTAGACAATAATAAGAGACAGTTTATTCTTATCCTTGACCCCCAAAAACATGCACACAAAAGTAGACTAATCACCCTGCAAATCGGTCCACTCTGGTAGAAAGGCAGTGGTGTCACTCACTCACACACACACACACACACACACACACACACACACACACACACACACACACACACACACACACTCACACACACACATGAAGCCACAGGACAGCTGGAGGCAGGGGGTTTTATGGTGTGTGAAGTGTGAAGTATTCAGTCACTCTTTGAAAACAAAAGGTTGGTGGGATTGAAAATCAGCAGGATTTAAAACAACAACAACACATTTTAGCTAAACAATCTTCCTTTAAAGATTAGCAGACTATTTATAATACCTGGATAGTATATACCAGTCTACCCTCAATTAAACAATTCACAACAACAACTGTGAGGTAGGACTTGGTTGGACTTTTCTCATATCTGTGATCGTCACAACCCAGCTCCACCTCAAACATCTGGAGTCCAGAGAGAGAGAGAGATGAGCTTGGGTCAGAACATCCCATTTCCTCCTACAATATGCGTGTGCGTGTGTGTGTGTGTGTGTGTGTGTGTGTGTGTGTGTGTGTGTGTGTGTGCATGTGTGTGTAGTGATAATGTTTATTTTTTCTCCATGATAATAGTCAAGCTCTTTATATGGAGTGGAATTATTTGGAGTATTTTAAAACTGCAGCAGCTTACACACATCATCATGTATTTATATTTTTGGACACAATTTACTGTCCTTCCTCGATTTTACATGGAGAGAAAGAGAATGTTTGTATGAGGCCTGATATCATGACAGTGTGTTTACAGTGTGGATGGAAGCCATACACACTAGCCTTGTAGTCCTGGTCCTATCCCTCATCCTGGTCCTAGTCCTATCCCTGGCCTTGGTCCTGGACCTATAGTCCTGCTCTTGCTCTTGCTCTTGCTCTTGCTCTTGCTCTTGCTCTTGCTCTTGCTCTTGCTCTTGCTCTTGCTCTTGCTCTTGCTCTTATCTCCTGCTATTCCAGCAGGCCTAAATCTCCTCTCCTGGGATTGAATGGCAGGACAAGTTGATCTGTGGTAGATTCAATTCAATAAAACTTTATTTATCCCAAAGGAGCAGTTATTTCTGGGCTTAATGACAGGCAGATGAAACATAGGCCTGTACACTGGATAATTACATTACCACTAGGGTTAGGGTTACACAGAACCATACCTCTACAGTACAAGTTTAAAGTTTAACGTTTATTGTTACGTCACATTACACAAGTGTAAGAGAGTAAAATGCTTAGGCTTCAGTTCCTGACATTGCAGAACAATACTTTTTTTATTTTATTCTTTTTTTATTATTATTTAGCACACAAGAGATTGTGCAAGGAGGGAACGAAGCCCAGAAGGCTTGTACATAGTTCCACTCCCGTCAATATCTATGTTTCAAATAAACACCAAGGAACACTTAATGCATGTCAATAAGAGAAAAGAAACCACAAACAAAATCATATCCATCGGGCAGAAAGGTAGGATAGCACATACAAACACACAAGACAAAAAAAAAAGTTTTATATATATATATACTGTATACATAAGGCATAATTCAAGATAAAGGTGACAATAGTACAGGTAAGACAGGACACACTAGTGGTGCAACTAGTAATAATAGACAGTACAGTAGTAAAGTGGCTGTGAACTTAAGGTTTACGTAGTCTGTATATATGGGGTTGTGTGCTTAGGGATGATAGTCAATTGTCTACAGTGGGCTTGTTCATGGGGCTGATCGCCTGGGGGAAGTAGCTGTTGGTTAGTCTCTGAGTTTTGGCCCTGAGGCTCTGGAAGAGGCCTCCCCTTTTGGACGGCATCGGTTCGAACAGGCTGGGGTTGTGCCGGGATCTTTGATGATCCTCCAGGCTTTGCTGACACCGTCTGTCATATATATCCTGGATGGAGGGAAGCTCACATCCAGTGATGCGCTCAGCTGTCCGCACCACCACCCTCTGTAGTGCTTTGCAGTTGAGGGCAGTGTAGTTGCCGTGCCAGGCAGTGATGCACCAAGTCAGTATCCTCTCGGTCGTGCCTCTGTAGAAGGCCCGCAGGGTCTTCAACCTCATGCCAAACTTATTCAACCACCTGAGGTGAAAGAGGCGCTGCTGTGCCTTTTGTTCCCGACCTTTCCTCCTAAAGTCCACCACCAGCTCCTCGGTCTTGTCAGTGTTGAGAGAGAGGTTGTTCTCCTGGGCTGTACTGAGCCAGGCTGTCGACCTCTCTCCTGAAGGCCTTCTCGTCGTTGTCGGGGATCAGGCCAATCACTGTTGTGTCATCAGCGAATTTAATCACTGAGTTGGAGCCGTGTGTGTGTGGCCAACGCAGTCGTGGGTGTACAGGGAGTAGAGGAGGAGGCTCAGGACAATACAATGATCTTACATGCTGACGTTGGGTTCAGTATGAGTATGAGTGACCCCCAGTCCTTAAGGCCTCAGCACAGCTGGTCTGCATGGAAAATACTGGAGGATATAACCACTGACAGATGGTTTAACCAGGGACACATTTCTAATAAAAATCTATGCAAAAGTCCATTCACAGATGACTACGTGTTTAATGCCAAAAATAATTCAGTACTTGAATAATGGATACTAGATTTCATCTTTAGAGTTTCTCGAGCTGGCTTGAGTCTTATCTTTTTGGACAGTTAGACTATAATTCTGTATCTTTAATACATTCAGTATCACATTTGAAAGGAAGAATAAGTAATAATACCATGTCTATTTATATTGAACAAGCACACATGTTAGACTATGCCTATATTCAAGGCGAGTGAACTAAGCTGGACGACCTTGACAAGGTCCTAAAATCCCAGGCTGAATGTGATCTGGTCAGCTTAAGGATGTGGAGGGGGGGGGGGGGCATGATGACATAGGGGGTATTTTCATTCAGACACAAGACACCATGGTGAACATTGAAATGAGAGACTGTGAGAATGGTGAAAGGTCATTATATCTACCCCAATGGCGAATAGGAGCTAAGCATCACCAGCATCAAAGCAGCAGGCTGGTATTAGCCACTTCTCCAGACAAAACGATTACTCAGAGACAAAAAGGAGACAATTGAGAGTGAATAAAGAATAAACTGTCATCATCCCATGTATTTCTTTGTGGGTGCACAGGGAAATTACAGAAATTGCTTTCAGCTTTGTTTTTGCATAGCATTCGATGAAGCAAAAACGATTGAAATCTAATCTCAAGCTAGATGACTAATATAAAGTAGAGAATTTCTATTTGTTTTGTACTCCATAGTACACCATTTACATTTTTAACTGTCTCTCAGATGGGATCCTTGTTATGATTAACCACTCTTTACAGACTGGTGTTTTTCCATCCTCACTAAAGACTGCTATGTAAGTAAGTAAGTAACGTTTATTTATATAGCACAACATTTACAACGACAAGAGCCGCCCAAAGTGCTTAACAGATAAAAAATAAAGAGAAAAGCAAGATAAAAGAGATAATATACAGATTAATATACAGAAGAAAACTGATCAAATAGAAAAAAACACTAAAAGCAAGGTGCAGTACAAATAAAAGTGCAAAGAGTGCAGTGTCGGGAAGGCAGGCTCACCTCAGGTCAAAGGCCAGGGAGAAAAGATGTGTTATGACTAGTTTTTTAAAAGCCTCAATGCTCTCGGCGGCTCTGATGTGGAGGGGGAAACTATTCCAGAGCCTAGGGCTATGGTGAAACCATCAGTCCTCAGCAAGTTTAGACCAATTTATAATCTCTCTTTTTTAAGTAAATGATTAGAGAAACTAGCTTTTGAACAGCTAAATTACTTTCTTACCTCAAACTCCATTTTCGAAGCCCGTCACAGCACAGAAACGGCCCTGGTAAAGGTCGTCAACGACCTTAGAATTAACTTGGACAACAAAAAACTCATAGACAGACAAAGCAAAGTATGTTGGCCTCTGGCACTGCACTAAACTGGTTTAAGTCCTACCTCACAGGTAGAGAATTATGTTTTGCCCTTGATGAATACTCATGTAAGAACTATAGCATCAACTGTGGAGTACTACAAGGCTCCATCCTGGGTCCAGTCCTTTTATATATGCTGCCCCATGGGGCGACAGGCGACATGGAATCAATTTTCACAGCTACGCCGATGACTCTCAGCTCTATATTGCTGTGTCTCCTGATGACATAAGCCCTATTGATACCCTCCAAAACTGTATTATAGACATTAATGCTTGGATGGCTCAGAACTTCCTTCAGCTCAACCAGGCCGAGGTACTCGTCATTGGAGCAGAGGCTCTGAGAGAGAAACTGACCTCTAAATTGAAGTCACTGGCACTCAGTCCTAACCACCAGGCCAAAAACCTGGGTGGGGTGTCATCATTCATTCCAATTTAACTTTCGATGTCCACATCAGGAATGTAACCAAATCTGCTTTCTGTCACTTAAAAGATATTGCCAGAGTGCATCCGTTTCTCTCTCCCAGGCCAATACTGAGATACTAGTGCAGCTTTTATCACTAGAAGGCTGGACTACTTTAATGCTCTCCTCTGTGGTCTACCTAAAAAATGAAGTATTTATTGGTCTACAACTTACAAGGCACTACCTGGTCTTGCTCCCCACTACATGTCGGACATGGTTTTAGAATACGCACCCACTAGATCTCTCAGGTCCTCTGGTACTGGTCTCTTGATTGTTCCAGGTCTGGAAAGACCCACGGCGAGTCTTCTTTTAGCCACTATGGCCCTAGACTTTAGAACGGCTTGCCGGAGGACTTGAGGGTGGCAGAGAGTGTGGATATTTCAAGTAAGCTGCACTGCCAGGACACTAAGGACACTAAGGAACCAGCACAAGCTGGCTGAACCAAAGGTCAAGACCAGCAGGCTGAAAAACTCAACCCTTCATACTGCAGTTAGGCTGTACAATGACAGTATCTAGACCCACAAATAACACAGCATGGCTAGTACCATAACTGCTACCTGCCCTTGCTTTTGCCACCTTGAAATATTTTGAACCTTAAAATTGTTGTGTACGCTGCTAATATTTTTTGTCATGTATGAATTATCTTTTGTCATGTAAGTTCTGCAGTTTTTCAGTGGGGCCTTGGCTCCACTGCAAGCATGAATTAATCAAATCAAATCAAATCTAAGCTTAAAACACACCTTTTTAGCCTGGCTTTTACCTAGTGTTTTTGTCAACTTGCACTTTCACCCCTATTTCTTATCTCCTAATTTTTAGTTTTGTTTTTATTCCTTGTTTTATTACTATGTCTATGTTTCCAATCCCTACCTCTTGTTTTATTGTATTGTGGTTTATTTACTATTGTTCAGCACTTGGAGCTGTATTCAATGCATGACTATGTGCTATATAAATAAAGTTTGATTGATTGATTGATACAAAGGAAGTTGGCCTCTGTCGGTTGGAACTTCCACGTGTTGCCAGGCAACCGTTGCCTCTCAGAACACACTCTCATCCAGGTGAAGTGATACGTTGGCGGAGGGGCCCGCCTCCGCTCTATGGTAATGCAGAAAGGAAAAGTGAATACAGCGATGATGCTGCTGGAACTGGTGATAATTAGTGTCATTTTGAGGAGTTCTGTGGTGTGTGTGTGTGTGTGTGTGTGTGTGTGTGTGTGTGTGTGTATGTGGCCGAGGAAGAGAGAACTGTGTTTTTCACGTCGGGCACCAAGTTGTATAGGGCTTGAGTGTTATTATGTAACAACACGGTGCAATAAAACAGTCATTATATCATTACTACACAATTATCAAGCAACCTAATGTAAAGTTTCACCATTTCAATTTCGTTAGATAACTAACTAACCCCATATATGGCATAGCTGACAGGAAAGCTCCCGTATGGATCAGGAGATTAGAGAGAGAGTGGAGAAGACATAAGCAGACTTTTTTTTTTTTCTCTCCCTACATTCCACGAAGTGTGTTGGTTACCATGGCCACCGATGCGAGTTGCCAAACTGTTGCTGTGAAAGTGGCCCTGTTTGAAGAGGAGGAGGAGGAGGAGGAGGAGAAAAGGAAAAAGAAAAGAGAAGAGCGGAGAGGGAAAGGTCGCGGGGGCCGTGGTTTTCAGACGCTATGGAGTGTTGTGTGGAGAGAGTGGGTGGGCTGGGTTCACTGTACTGCACTGCTTGTCTCTCTCTCTCACTCACTCACTCTCTTCTCCTCTCCCTCGTCAATCTCTTCTCGCCTCTCCTCTCTGCGTTTCACTCGTCGCTCCTCCTCTCTCCTCTTCCCGCTTCTCTCTCTCTCTCACTCTCACTCTCACTCACACTCTCTCTCTCTCTCACTCGAGGAATAACTGAACAGCAGAATTACTCACAAATAACAAAACATGAGTGTTTTTTACATACATACACATTGAGTGCAGTGCAATACAGGTAGAGCATGGCACTACAATGCTAAGGTTGTGGAATCCATTTCCCCTGGGACCATAAATGTATATACAATGCACTTGCCGTAATGTAAATGGCTATGGATGAAAGCATTTGCTAAATGGCCTATAATCGCTCTCGATTGGATTACTGAAATGCATTAGATGAGGCCCGTCCTTCCAATCTCTACCTCCACCAGCCTTCCCAACGTGACTCCAGAGCACAGATCGCAAAGAGCTCCTCATGTTCAATGTTTGATCCTGACATTCCCTTACAAGATGGTTGGAGACCTCCTCCCCTCCCCAACCCTCTCCTGTCTCCTCCCCTCCCCTCCCCTCCCCCCACTCCTCTCCTGTCACTTCTCCTCTCCTCCCCTGTCTCCTCTCTTTCCCTGTCTCCTCCCCTCTCCTCTCCTTTCCTCTCCTCCACTGCTCTCCTCTCCTCTTCTCCCCTCTCCTCTCCTTTCCTCTCCTCCACTGCTCTCCTCTCCTCTCCTCTCCTCTCCTTCCCTCTACTCTCCGTGAAGCTGGTTATGGATGTTGATGCCATCAGATTGATCTTTCAGTGAGGACCTTTAAAGACACTTCTCCTCTTCCCCCTGTCTCCTCCCCTCTCCTCTCCTCTCCTCTCCTCTCCTCTCCTCTCCTCTCCTCTCCTCTCCTCTCCTCTCCTCTCCTCTCCTCCCCTCTCCTCTCCTCGAAGCTGGTTATGTATGTTGATGCCATCAGATTGATCTGTTCAGCGAGAGGACCTTTAAAAGAGAATGAGTTTTATTGAAAGTGACCCTTGGGTAGCCTGGGTCTGGTCTGGCCTGCTGGCTTTGTGTGAAGATGGCAAAGACTGTGGGAGACTAACAAGCATGAACGCCAGACTGTGAACAATGCACACACTGTCAGGCAACACTAATCAACTGTAGAGGTTTGTGTTCCAGTGATAGAGGATATAGGGCAGGGGTGCAGAGGTAGAAATCAGAGGACAGGCTCATTATGATGCACGGAACGGAATGGTATCATGTATCTGTTTTTGGGGGTGCGTGCGTGTGTGTGTGTGTGTGTGTGTGTGTGTGTAATACTGTCCTCCCACACTGTACAGTGGCCTTTTCTCTCCTATAGATGATGAGAGTTGCCACTGGGCTTTTTCCATGTGGCTGCCCCGCTGATGGTTATTATTCCATTACAGCTCAGCATTCATTGACCATCCCCAGCGACACAATAACACACAGTTAGAACACACAGTGCTGGGAAGCGACCATAGGACACTCATTGTCATGGAAACCCCCGGCACAGGGCTAAATGCCACACCACATGGACAAAGAGTGAGGGGAGAGGATGAGTGTGAACACACACGCACACACACATCATGAACACACACGAATGCACTGTCTGGTACACGTACACATACACATACACCTTCACACACACACAAACACACACACAGAAATACACCCACGCACAGTTGAAGGACATATGCTCACACACACAGACAGCGGCTGAGGGCTGTGATCAGTGGAGGGATTGCTAGCACACTAACACATTACAACAGGTTATGTAAGTGTTGTGGATCGGGGCCTAGCGGAGAAGGTCTGTGGCGGTCCTATTCACCAGGGACATAAATCCACTGCTCTTAGCTGCCCGCCAATCAGGGGGCCTCCTCTTTTGGCAGTCCACCAATTAGAGGCCCTCGTCTACTGCCCCGGCAGAGAGGCTCCCACTGTGGAGGTGCCCTGGGGCTCGTTGGCATGGTGACGGCATTGGTAACACATGGTAAGGAAGCCTGTATCCACCTACAAGGCCTGTATGCACCCCTACTACTCCTCCTACTTACACTGGAAGAGGGCAGAGAAAACCTTATGAGTGTGGTGTGTTAGGGATAGAGACAGTTTAGACTTGTAGAAAGACTGGATCTTTTGCAGTATGCATATTGGGCTTCATTTTAAAAACAAATGTTTACTGTCAGACTTTTTCGTAGGGACTGAATACGCCCAGCCTATACTATGGCTGGGGAAATGCCGGAACAACATTAACTGTGTTGATTGGTGAGTTGAGCAGCGGAGGCTGTTGTTGGAGGTAGAAATCGGACAACAGGCTCATCGTAATGCATGGAATGGAAATGTCATATCATGCATTACAATGAGTCCGTATCTACCTCTTACCAGCCTCCGTACGAATTGAGAGCATACTGTAAATAACAGTCTCTGGAAAAAATAAACTAATTAAAATAACTTAGAGTTAGGGTTAGGGTTAGGGTTAGGGTCTTCAATCCGTCATAGTGGTTAAGTGGTCATTAGCGCTCTCTCTAGATTGACACAGCGACCCCCGCCACTCTCGCCTTCATCCCCAGATTCACGGACGTAACGGATGGTAGGAAAATGGGATTAGCCCGGTCACTTTAAGTACCCAGGGGCGCTTAAGTGGCGTAGCGGGTTAAGCGTCGACCACGTAACTGCAGGGTTCCCTGTTCGATTCCGGCCGTGGACATGTCCTGCATGTCATCCCTCCTCTCTCTCTCTCACCCATCCTTCCTGTCTAAATCTCTACTGTATCTGTCAATAAAAGGAAAAATATGAGTGGGACTGCCCCTCATACTTTAAGTATCCAGATGATCTTTATGATGAGAAGATCCTCTCCAAACGGCAATGGTGGGGAATAGAGGGTTTTCTCATCTAAGACCAGGATGGAGGCCTTAAGGGACAGAGTGAGTGCCGGGCCTCACCCACTATTACCACTACACCTGTCACTGTCTGGTCACCACTACACCTGTCACTGGTCACTGCCTATAATGGTATTGTCTTACCGCACCTGTCACCATAGTCTGAATTCCATTCATTGCATTGAGTGACTTGGAATTTGACTGGACGTGTCGGAGCGATGACTGAGAGAGAGAGAGAGAGAGAGAGAGAGAGAGAGATAGAGAGAGAGAGAGAGAGAGAGAGAGAGAGAGAGAGAGAGAGAGAGAGAGAGAGAGATTCCAATAGCTGCTATCCCAAGATGCTCTGAAGGAGTAGGTGAAAAAACAGAAAAAGATACAGACATGAAAGTGTTGCACAGCTGCACACATCTGATTTATTAAAGGGATGTTCCACTTCTTTAAATAATAATAAACAAGTTGACCTGGTTTGGCACCAGACCTCGGGTGTAGTTGTATAAGCCCGGAAAGGCCCCTATTCATTCTGAAAATACATCCAAAACACCTCGCAGTGAACACTTACACACACATACACAGACACACACACACACATACACAGACACACAACATTACAGAAGCAAGCATGCAGGCACGCCCACAAACACACACACACACACACACACACACACACACACACACAAACACTTACATCTTACATAGGCACACACAGTGCTGTGTTATTGACTGGGTCAGCATGAGTGTGTAGGCTGACTCAGGTTTCTCTGGGTCTAATCTAATTGGATCAGGGCAAAGTGAGTCACGTGACCTGCTGCTGTTACAGAAGGAGACTGAGGAGGGGAGAGACACAAACACAGAGGCGATGTTTCGACCGGCCACACTGCCATACCACTTGGAATGCGTCGTGGAGAACTGGCAGCCCTTTTATGTGGTCACGCTGGTGTGTGGATCTGTTTGGAACAGAGGGAGTGCCGAATCCAATGCTCTACCCTCCTCCATGAAGTGTGTACTTCAATGGAGGATGGCCAGAACCAGGCTCATTGTAATGCATAGAACCCAATAAGGAATGGTGTTCGATCCCATCCCTCATTCCATTCCATACTTAATAATTGCATTCCAATGAGTCCATCCTCCGATTTCTACCTCCACTATCCTCCCCTGGTGTACTTCTTTACTACTCCACCCATGTTGCGTTCATTGAGTTCAGAAGGGGTCTCTAAACCCCTAAGTTCTATTTCTAACATTCCACCACACATTAATTAAAAAGCATTGGTTGTAGCATGGGGTTTACATGTAGTAATTATATACATCAATCAAATACAACATGAGGAGGTTTGAACAACTAGCTTACTTAGGGGGCGGATTGCCAGGGAGGATAATTGGAATTCAGCATTGTAGACACGGAAAACATTGGAGCTTTTTTTCGTCCCTTCCATCAAACTATTGTTCAGTTTAGAATTTAGAATGTGGAATTGAATTCTTATCACAAAAGGAGCTGAGAGCTGTCAGTGTCTTGCTCTAAGAAGAAAAGCAGTGTCTCTGAAAAGCCCGGTCCGACCCAACAATAGACCCTGCTCTCTGCCAGCCACTCAGGATGTTCAGATGGCAGAAAAGAAAGAAAAAAAAGACTAAATTACCATGATTCTTTTTGCATGGGAAAGCTTCCCATCATTTTAAAACAGGTTCACTTTGGTTTCATAAGTGAGGTCATCGTAACAGAGAGCATAACAACACTTACACAAACAAGAAAAACATTTATTTTTACAGAACGATATATTCTTCAGGCCTTCTTGTGTCATTTATTTTGGATTAATTTCAAACAACAAAACAATCACCGCGGCAACCTTTTTGGATGCAAAGACTGACCGTCTTATACATAATATCAAAATGATAGTTTTAACCATGTTTTGAAGCCATATAGTGTTACAAACAATACAGTTAAACACACATATTTTGAATTTTGATGGGGTAAGACAAGCTCATGAGACATTTCAAAGTTATTATTCTTAAACAATCAATGACTATATATCATGAATTGGGTCCAAAATGGATCTAGAATCCCAGATCGCCCCTTTGCTACTAGGCACCACTTGACATCAGGTATAAAGTGTAGGTAAAGGTGAAGTGGGTACAGTAGAGTACAGTCATTAGAGAGGATGTGCTGGGAGTAATGCTAGTGGTCTGGGTAAAAGGCCGGCCCTCAGAAGCGTGTCTTGAAGCCAGACAGCTCCATCTTGTCGATGGCTCTCTCGTTAGTGAAGGAGGCTTTGGTGATACGACAGCTGGGACTCCCTTCTTTACTCAGCCACACCTTCCTGTGGAGAGCCAGACAGACAGCCAGACAGACAGATAGACAGACAGACAGACAGACAGACAGACAAAGAGACAGACAGAGAGACAGACAGACAGACAAAGAGAGACAGACAGACAGACAGACAAAGACAAATAGATACAGACAAAGACAAATAGATACAGACAGACAGACAAAGACAGAAAAACAGACAAAGACAGACAGACACACAAATAGAGACAGGCAGACAGACAGACAGACAGACAGACAAAGAGAGAAAGGAAATGATGGTCAATATATTGGTGCCTGTGTTTCCATAAAATAGTATGACACAGTTCACCTATACTGTCATTTGCTTGTGTTTGCAATAATCAAATCCAGTACATGTCTTTCTCTACGTTAGGTATCTTATGTCTATACACGCCACAACTCCACATTCAAAAGAAAGGTTAAAGGTTAAAAACCCAAACGCCAATCCATACTCCAAACATTTAGACCTATCCAAGCAATCTAATTTACATTTACATTTGTACATTTTTGCCATTTAGCAGACGCCTTATTCCAAAGCGACTTACAATCAATACATTTGAATACTAAGCATTTGAATCATCAGTTCACCAGTCGTAGCAGGAAGAGTAATCCAGCTCAGGCCCGGGGCCCTTGATAGAAGGAAAAACCTTCTTCTATCACCTTCTTCTAAAACCTAGTTGTTGTTTTATTTTTTATTTTATTTTTTTCTTACACTGGAGAAACAGAGAAACAGTACAAGGGGGGCAATAGAAGTACTTAGGGACAATGTAGAGGGGAAAGCGGGTGTCTTTAGGAGACGTCGTGCTGAGGGGCAGAAGATGTCTCAGGAGGAGCAGTTAAGCAGGGGTTCAAACTGGGTAGAAATAAGGGCACAGGGAGCATGGGAAAACACACTCCTCTGCTAAAAATGAACTCTGAGAGTTTGAACAGGCTGCAGAGAAGGGGACCGCGGTCACGACTCCTTCTCTCAGGAGACCATGGGTCTGTTCTAATACCCACACTGAACACTACACAGAATTAGAACTACGTACACACTAGGATACAACTTAATATGAACATGAATACACTAGGGTACTACATAGAATTGATACTACACTAGCATACTATGAATAGTGAAGCGATGAACTGGTCAGGCATTCTAAATAGTGTCAATCGATTACGATGATTTTTTAAATCAAGTTAATCACAATAATACAAGTTTAAATTTGATTATTTACTTGTATTTTTGGGGGAGATTTATTTAAAAAAAAATTCTGCTATATGTACCTCAATTACAAATGTATTAAAAAAAGTGAATGACATTCTTGGCGCTCAATAGACCTATTTTCACACAATGTCCTGACTTTCAACAATGACATAAATATCAGTAAATACAAATGGTAAACGGACTGCACTTATATAGCGCCTTTCTTTGCTGCTCCAAAGCGCTTTACAACGGCCTCTCATTCACCCATTCACACACCAATGGCGGCAAGCTGCCATGCAAGGCGCCGGCCTGCTCACTGGTAGCAATTTTGGGGTTCAGTGTCTTGCCCAAGGACACTTCGACATGTGGCCAGCCGGGGCTCGAACCACTGATCTGCCAACCTTGTGATCATTAGACGGCAACTCTACTGTACCTCCTGCGCCACAGCCGCCCCAAAAGCCAAACATACAGAACAATAGCCAATCACTTTCATATTTTACAGTACCATCAGTGCCTTATCTCATCAGTGCCTTATCTCAAGTAAGTAAGTAAGTAAGTAAGTAACGTTTATTTATATAGCACAAAATGTACAACAACAAGAGCCGCCCAAAGTGCTTAACAGATACAATATAAAGAGAAAAACAAGGTAAAAGGGATACAGATTAAAGAAAAAACTGACAAAATAGAAAAATAAACTAAAAGCAAGGTGCAGTACAAATAAAAGTGCAAAGAGTGCAGTGTCGGGAAGGCAGGCTCACCTCAGGTCAAAGGCCAGGGAGAAAAGATGTGTTTTGACTAGTTTTTTTAAAAGCCTCAATGCTCTCGGCGGCTCTGATGTGGAGGGGGAGACTATTCCTGAGCCTAGGGGCGGCCTTAGAGAAGGCTCTGTCCCCTCTAGTTTTTAATTTAGTCCTGGGGACCTCCAGGAGCAGTTGCTCAGTTGACCTAAGGGCTCTGTATGGAGTGTGGTGGTGCAATAGGTCAGCCAAGTACGGGGGTGCCAGCCCGTTCAGTGCTTTAAAAACAATTAAAAGTAACTTAAAATCAATGCGGGAGCGGACGGGGTTCAAGTTATAATGCACATTCTTTGTCAACATATTTTCACCAGATACTCAGTAACATTTCTTTGTTCTATTACTTTCAGTAACATTTTCATTTAACATTTCATATTTTCATTTCCACTGCATGTTATCAAGAAAATTGATTCTTGGCATCACTAACAGTGCATTTCTCACAATTACAATCATTGACTCAGACCTCTCCTTTACTATCCTTCAGCTTCTACTGGCCCGTGGTGAGTCAGTCTGAGCAGTGACGTTGCTCACCCTGTTTTACAAGCTTATCAAAGTCAGGTGCTATTTGTGAGGATGAAAGACGCAGTATGGCAGACGAGTGTTCATCATTCAGTCCAGATCTGTGCTTTGATTTGATTTACTCCCCCCGGAGTGAAGTGTGACTCACACTGGAGATCAATAAGCTCCATCTGCATGTTTCATAATCATAATGAGAGAGGGCGTGACACAAGTTCCAAGCGAATCTTAAATCTTGAAAGAAGCGCTGTGTAAACGCGGCCTGCAAGTCACTGCAATGTCTCACTGTGCTGGGTCGTGAGTCGTGACACTGTGGTGTCCGGACTGGACTTGTAAGTAATAATAGTAGATCGAGAACGTGGTCCATCAAACGCAGGTTTATTCTTTACAGCATGAGTATGGCAGCCAACTACCCAGCATACACTTCAACTTCCTCCCTAGTCTAACACGTGATTCCGTCTTAAAGGGCAGGACACAAGATTTCCCCCTTTCTGGAAAAGAGTTACTTGTACTAACAACAAGGCAAGCAAAAAAAATGAAATGGTAGATTCAGCATGTATAAACAAAACAATATCACATTACCCAATCAATATCACATAAGGAAACTTAAATATTATTAATCTAGGTAATGACAGTCTAATACAATAACAATAGACCAAAGTAGTGCAAACAGTATAAGTGCAACAATCCCCATACAACAGGAATACAATTCAACAACTGTCAGTGACCCATTATTAGGCTATTCAAGAGACATAGTCCTTTAGCCATCCAGACCTCTGGATATTACGTCTAGGCCTGGGTGAATGATCAACCACAGGCTCTACAGTGTCTCCGTCTGTGGTTGCGGCAGTGTCTGGGAAAGCAGTGAGATGAGAGGCATTCCAAGTCTTTCCATACACAGAATGTATGTGCTGTCCCCCACCTTCTTGCTTATGGTGAGAGGATCACTGTACCTTCTGTGACCTTTCATCACATGCAGAGGATTCTTAACCCGCACTTTGTCCCCTTTTTGAAAAGCAGGAGGACGTGCACCACGTTTGGCATCAGTGTAGGCCTTCATCTTGCGCTGTCGTTCACTGACTCTGTGGCGAATGTTCATCGTCGCCGGAGTACACTCAGGAGCAGGAGGTAACAGAGTCAGCTTGGTTCGCATGGGCCGACCGTGGAGCAGTTCAAAAGGAGATGAACCAGTAGTGGCATGAGGAGTGGCACGGTAGACCTGGAGAAAGTCTACCACAGCTGGTTTCCAAGGCTGATGTTGCTGAATGGCCAGCTGGATGGTTTGTTTCAGCACCCGATTGAACCTTTCTATGGCCCCATTAGCAGCAGGGTAGTAGAGAGAAGATCGGCTGTGTGAGATTTGTCTGTCTTTCAGGAAGGATGTGAATGATGCAGACGTAAACTGCACACCGTTGTCAGTGACAATGTTCAGCGGGTTCCCATGCCGGCTGAACACAGATGACATAAAGGCAAGCACAGTGTTAGTAGTGATGTCTCGGGTGAAGGCTACCTCAGGCCATTTACTAAAGTAGTCAGTCATTGTAACAGCGTATCTGCAGTCTGGAGCAGCTGTTTCGAATGGGCCGACTATATCCATGGCAACCTTTTGCCATGGCCCATCAGGAAGTGGTACAGGTTGCAGTGGACCTGGACGTGGCTTTGCTGTCTTGTCATTTGACTGGCACAAGTGGCAGGCACGGATAGCACTGAGCACCTGATCATCCATTTTAGGCCACCAGTACAGTTCACGAAGTCTCTGTTTGGTCCGCACCACTCCTTGGTGGGACTCGTGAGCAATGGAGATCAGTGCAGGGCGGAGAGCGTCAGGGACAAGCACTCTGGAGCCTCGAAATATGAAGCTGTCCTTCACAGACAGTTCATGGCGGAGTGGGTAGTATGGTAGCAAGACAGGGTCGAGACCTTTAGAGGAAGGAGGCCAACCACTTGAGATGATGACGCGGAGCATTGTGAGCTCGGGACATGAGGCACAGGCAGAGTCCAGGTCAGCAGCAGAGAGAGACTCACTAGTAGAGGTGAGAAGAGCAACGTACTCCGTGTCGTCGTCAGCCGGAGCAGATGCAGCAGGCAGAGGTAAGCGAGACATGCAGTCGGCAGGTGCGTTGTCAGAGCCTGGACGGTAGGTGACATCGTAGTTGTAGGACATGAGACGGGCAGACCATCTTGCAACACGTAGACCAGCGCGACCGACACCCTTTGTAGTCATCAGTGTCGTGAGCGCTTGGTGGTCCGTCTTCAGAGTGAAACGGCGTCCCCACAAGTAAGTGCGCCACCGCTCCACAGCCCAGACGCAGGCCAGGGCTTCCTTTTCCACAACAGCATATTTGCGCTCAGCAGCAGAGAGAGTTCGAGATGCAAACGCAACAGTTCTCTCAACGTTGTCAGGGCCCACTTGTGACATCACAGCACCCAACCCGTAGTCAGATGCATCTGTAGATATGATAGTGTGCAGTGCAGGATCAAACAATGCTAGGGCTTGGCTCTTTACCAGCAGTTGCTTGACCCTTTCATAACTGGCTTGTGCTTCGTCAGTCCACTGAAATGCACTGTCCGTCTGTCTCAGGCATGCTCGCATAGGTTCCACCACAGTGGCATGGTTGGGCAGGAACTTAGAGTACCAGGAGAGCAAGCCGAGGAAGGAACGCAGTGTAGTAGCGTCAGTGGGTGCTGGAGCCTCAGCGATGGCCTGTATGCGTACAGTGTCTGGAAGCAGACCATCAGCAGAGACAGTGTGACCCAGGAATGGTAGACTGGGCTCACGGAAACGGCATTTGTCGTTATTAAGCTGCAAGCCAGCAGATTTCAGACGTTGCAGGGTAACTTTAAGAGCCTCGTCATGTGTGTGCCTGTCACTGCCATGTATGATGACATCATCAATGTAGTACTCCACACCCGGCAGGTCAGCGAGAATGATGCTCATCATCTTCTGAAAGGCAGCTGGCGCTGATGCCAGTCCATATGGCACACGGCAGAACCGATACAGTCCATCATGGGTGATGAATGCCGTTAGGTCGCGTGACTCCTCAGCAAGAGGCACCTGGTAGTAGGCGTTAGCCAGGTCAATGGATGAGAAGATGGTGGAGCCTTTCAGGCTGGAAAGGAGCTCATCCATATGAGGCAGTGGAAAGGCGTCAATAATGACCGCCTTATTGGGCTCACGCAGGTCGACACACATCCTTATTTTTCCAGTCTTCTTTTGTATGACGACAATGGGGGACACCCAAGCAGAGGCGTCGACAGGTTCGATCACTCCAGCAGCGAGTAAGCGCTTCAGTTCATCAGAAACTGCGTCTCTGACAGACAGCGGTAGCCGGCGCAGCTTTTGGCGTACCGGTGTGACAGAGGAATCGACCTTCACGCGGTGCACAAAGTTTTCTGCACACCCTACAGCAGCGGGAGCAGATGCAGTAGTGCACTGGAGCACAGGAGTAGGCAGAGATGCAGAGTCATTAGGAGGCACCACTTTGTTGTTTGCAATATGCACACTTAACACAGTCATTAGGTCCCTCCCCATCAGTGAGGTCCCCCTCTCCACAATGAAGAAGGTACCTGGAGCAGTGCGGCCATGGAGAGAAACATCAGCAGACATGCACCCCAGCACTGGAATGCTGGTTTTAGAGTAAGACACCAGCCTGGCAGTCGGTTCAGTAAGTGGAATGTTTTTAAAGTACTGTGCGTAGATGCTCTGTGGCAGTATAGAGACAGATGAACCAGTGTCAACCAGCAATTCCACTTTACTGGACTGTGAGTGTTCTGAAATAATCTCCACAGTGCATGTGATCTTATCACTATTACGTGCAGAATGTTCAGTATATAACACTGTAAATTCAGGGAGATCAACCTCACGTACCTCCTTGGTGTGTGTCTGTGTACTGCGACACACCTTGGCAAAGTGACCCACTCTGTTGCATTGTCTGCATGTAACTGATGCAGCTGGGCAGTTAGTTGCATTAGCTAAATGTCCATCTGATCCACAGCGGTAACATGTTTTCCGCTGTGAAGCCTCCCTAGGCTTTGTACGCTTACCCCACTGTCCCCCTTTTCGTTGTGGAGTGTGCTGCACCGCCTGCACAGATGCAGCCCGCGGCTCACAGAAGGCCTTACCTTGCTCCGTAGCAGCCTCAATCTGTGTAGCAGTTGTCATGGCCCTTTCCAGTGTAAGTTTATTGTCCATCAAAAGTCTTTCACGGATCCGCGGGTTGTGTAGATGTTCAACTAGCTGATCACGGATTGCCTCATCCGCACGATCGCCATAGTCGCACGTAGCTGCAAGTTCACGTAGTGCAATCACATACTGAAGGACCGTTTCATTCTGCATCTGTACTCTCTTACGGAAAGCATGGCGTTCAGCAACAGTGTTTGTCTTGGGCACAAAGTACTCCTCCAACGCAGTCATTGCAGTATCATAATCTGCACCTGTGTTCGGGAGCGAGTAGAAGAGACGCTGTCCCTCGGTGCCCAGGCAGTGTAGTAAGACGGCTCTACGCCGTGCAGCAGGCCAAGCATTACCGCTAGCATTGATGACCAGCAAATAGTTCTCAAAAATTTGCCGCCATGTCTTGAATGGAATGGTGGGCTCACCAGGCGCAGGCAGGAAAAAACAGGGAAACGGCACGTTTACAGCCATTGTAAAAAACTAGTAAACTCCGATTACTCGTCGCCAATTGTGATGTCCGGACTGGACTTGTAAGTAATAATAGTAGATCGAGAACGTGGTCCATCAAACGCAGGTTTATTCTTTACAGCATGAGTATGGCAGCCAACTACCCAGCATACACTTCAACTTCCTCCCTAGTCTAACACGTGATTCCGTCTTAAAGGGCAGGACACAACAGACACCTCCACAGAAGCTAGTGTCGGAAAAATGTATGAATGACATGTCCCTCAACTGCCTGGTGAACAACACCAGCTTTGCACAAACGCATTTTCCGTTACGTTGTGTTTTTGACGTAAATGGCCTCGAATGTCAATGGCAAATGCAAAGTCGCGCAGCTAGCCCTCATCATGCAGTCCTTTGACTTAACCAGCGAACGTTTGAATGATAAAGTTAAGTCACCATGCTCTGCATCAGTGTCCTCTATCAGTCGAATGCATTTATGGTGATTGAGTCCTCTAGCTCTGAGTTGCTAACATAGTTAGCATGCTTACTGGTGAAAAAAGGAACGTGTCGATTTGATCGCAGACAGGATGTCTGCTAAGTGTGATCATTCATCTGACACAATGGGCTTTCACACCGCCGAGGAACCATTTCGGTTCGGGAACGTGAACCTCGTCTGGAACCAACCGGCCGGCACGTTCAGAAAATACAGAAAATAAATTGGTTCGGAGCCTGAAAGTTGGTTCGCAGCTGGAACCAGAATATAGTGGCTCTCAACGCGAACCAAAAACTAGAATCGTGACGTCGTCAGTGGGTGTGTCATATTCTAGGCTGTGAAGACTAGTAGTCTACTGGAAGCCCCATGGGGCCCCATAGTAAACCCAGAAATGTTGCTCCTTGTGAACTTTTACGATTGAAATGTTATCTATAGGCCTAGGGGATGAAATTCAACTTGGTTGCTGAGAGTTGCATGTTGGGCAATTTGAGCAATTAGCATATTATGCTAATTAATTTTAATCATAAAAGTTAATAAGAATGACCATTTCTGGGTCCAAGAAATTTCCAGTGGACTATAGCAAGAAGGAGGGAGACAAAATGTAATCTAATCTAAATATAATCATTATTAGTGATTTTAAAAATTCTCAAAAGTGTCATCTTTCTCTCTATCTTCTTCACATGTTCAGCAAATGCACATTGACAGATGCTAGCACACACATACACACGCGCACACACACACACACACACACACACACACACACACACACACACACACACACACACACACACACTCGAACGTGAACTTCGTAAGGCATTTCTATTCCAGTAACAGTTGGTTAGTAAGAGAACATGTTTAGAAAGTTTTTTCATAGAAAACAGTGTTTATTTCAGATACTGTAGTGGAAGATATTATCCTCATTTCCAGTGAAGTAGCCGCCATCTTGTTGTGACATTTTTGTTTATCCCGCCCTTTTGTCATCATTCAACCCAGTATACAAATCAGTCTGTCTCGAAACCTCGTTAGAGTGGGTTTGCCACGCATGTCATTAGAAACTTCGGAATAATATTATATGATATCTTAAATAATATGATTCATTCGCTTCCATTTTGTTTGCGTGTTAAGGTTTCCAAATTAACCGTGATCATTAACTCGTTAACATTGACAACCCTAATTCCAAATGGTAACCAGTCTGAATATTGGACATAGCCCCTCATAGCCCCATAACCGCAGACCATGTTATCCTGGACTGCCCGGTGTACCACCCACCCAACGGGATGCATGGTCTGTCGGTATTAGATGACGAGTCGATGACGTGGCTTCTGGAGGGGTGTCCAGAAATATAGCCCGGGTGAGCCCCTCAACCAGGTCTCGGGGTGGTAAAAGGGTAGCCCCTCGGCCCCGAGCCTGGTGGAGTGGAGAGGAAACAACAACCTATACGCCGAAGAAGAATAGCCCCTTGATCTGTTCAGCTCAGCAACCTCTAACCCTAACCCTAACCCTAACCCTGGCCAAACAAGGTTCCCTACTGAGGGAATCCAGACTGTCCAAGACAGATGACTATCCAGTAAGGTCAACAGCAGATCAACTGACTTTATTCTGGGTTTTTCTTGGACTAGAAAAAACTTTACACAAGATATTTCAGCCCCACAAAATGAAAAACAAGCATAGATGAGAGTGGGTGAAATGTAATTTGAGGATGAACATCTGCTTACATTTGGTTTACCAACATTCTGTACAATTATTTAAAAATTCTATTTTTAGTCTCAGTCTCACTGAGGCCAGTATTGTACTGTTTTCTTTCCCTTTGCTGCTACACTTTGCTCAAACAGCTGTTGGCATAGCAGGGTAAAGCCAATTCAACATCTTGATAGACTTTCTTGTTGATTATATTGCTGCGCAAATAAGGATGGAACATGGTTGTTGTGCCTATCTCAAGAAACTCCTCCATACCCCTCAGACCTCCTCACGCACCCTCCACTCTGCCGCCACCAACCTCCTCAAGACCCCCAGGACCAAGCTCCGCACCATGGGGGATCGGGCATTCTGCTGGGCTGCTCCCAGGCCGTGGAATGCTCTCCCTGACCACCTAAGGGCACCACAGTCTCTGTGGATGCTTTTAAATGAGGCCTTAAAACCTTTTTTTAGATAGAGCCTTTTATTAGCCTTTTTTATAGAACTTTTTATTTTTCTTTATTTTTCTTTTCTTTTCACTTTGAGATTCGTTATGTAAAGTGCATTACAAATAAAATGCATTATTATTATTATTATTGATTTCTATATAGTGTATTTCAGTTTTAATTCATGGTATTATGTATGTGTGCCAATTATTTATTTTGTATTTCAAGGACTCTTTGAAGAGACCCTAATAAACAAACAAAAACACCTTTGTTTTAAGACAACCCGGAAACATAGGCACGCTAACTGGCATCCCTGATAAGATAAGGATAAGTGATAATATGCTGCTTGGAGTATTCAAAGCTGATACAACATGAAATGAATTAAATGACAGTACTATCTATGGGTCATCGTGCATTAAATCAATAATTTAATCATGCTGTAACATGTGCATGTAACATGTGTACTTTTAAAAACGTATAATTTATTCACATCATAGAACTTTTATTTACAACAAAAAACACACTGCCACCTAGCGATGTGACGGTGTAATTGCAGCACGGCCTACGCAGAAGTGTAAAGTGCGAGAGCCCTTACGTAGGGAACGTAAGCACGTAAATCTAAAAAAAAAAAAAAAAAAAAAAAAAAAAAAAAAAAAAAAAAAACTTAAATAGGCGAAAAAATCTTAAACAAGCGGGTTAGCTGTCTTGGTGTAGTGGTTAGCGCGGCCGGTTGGTACGCAGAAGGTTCGGGGTTCGCCACCCGCATGGAAGGATGGAATTTCCGCGCATGAAAGGAGGTAGGAGGCATCGCACCAGAGAACCTGAATAAGGTTCCCACCCCGTTAGCAAAGTCTACGCCAAGGGAGATAACTCTTTTGGACCAAAAGTTTTGGTGTTGTGGTTAGCGCGGCCGGCTATTGCAAAACGTCACGTTTGACGTCAGGCTTAACAACCGGATAGCAACGCATTACATTTGCTCACCTCTAATGGACTTTTTTAAGTTTATTTTTTTAATCCTTTTGTTATCAAAAAATACATTTTACATTTTATAGTTGACAATGATTTACAAAAAGACAGTCAATGACGCAAAGCATAAAGACTTTTGACCCCTGTGAGTAAAAAGAAATCTTTGCACTCGATCAAATTTCAGGACCCTCCTTTCATGACCTTTCCTAGATATGTGCGTTCTACCCCCCAGTATCCTTACATTTTCAAAATCTAGCTAGTATAAAGTTATTTTGCAGTATTTGTGTGTGTTTGTGTGTGATTGCGTTAGTATCAGCCGCCATCTTTTTTTTTTTCATGGCTGCAATGCTCTTCAATACCAGCAGGGGTCGCAGGGGGACACTAAGAAGTGTGTTTATACGTGTCATACAATGTCATACAATGTCAGTTGCTTCTTTCGTCATTGTGGATATTTTTGATTTGACATTTACATTACCGGCATCATAGGCTATTCACTATCATTGTCATGTTCTTATATCACGTTTTTTTATATCATGTTCTTCTTCATCATAATCATCATCATCATCATCATCATCATCATCATAAAAAATATTTATTTAAAAAAAAGGTTTTATATAGTTTTTTCAGTTTTTATATAGTGTTAAGATAAAAAAGTGTTAAGATAAGGGTAAAAGTAAGGGTTCAGTTTAGGTTTAGGGTTTAGGAAAGGGACGTCCCGAGGTTCCCACTTAAGCATTTCCCCCCTGTCCTAGCCTCGCCCAGCAGAACAAGGACAAATGATCTAGCTGTATCTGCACCCTCAGACTCAGCCAGCCAGCCAGTCTGGGCACAGTGCACTACTGTGCATGGAGAGGCACTTTTCGCTTGGCACCGCCTCCCCTCCATTACCATGCCCCCGGGCTGAATGGCTGTTGTTAAGGGTTCTATGACAAATGACTTTGCAAAGAGAACAAGCACACTCACTCACACATACATGCATGGTGGTATGCACACACACACACACACACACACACACACACACACACACACACACAAACACACACACACACACACACACACACACACACACACATACATAAATGCAAGGTGGTATGCACACACACACACGCACAGATGCTAGCACACACATACACACGCGCGCACACACACACACACACACACACACACACACACACACACACACACACACACACACACACACACACACAATCAACCAAATTGAACTGAATTAGATTGAATTTCTGCAGACAGAAGGAACAACATGAAGTGGAGTGACTCAGCTAAGCTGTATATCATACCTGCACCTCAGTTTGCCAGGCTGCAGAGAGCAGTCTTACGTCAGAGGTGAATCATCATCTGGCTTTGAAACAGTCAACAGTATATGTTTGTACACTGCATCCTTGTATTATGTCTTTGTCTGATTGTTTACACTGCATACCTATCATTGTCATATTATGGTCAAATGTCTTGGGGATCTCGAAAAGCTCTACAGTATACAAACAAATTGTTTCATCATCATGAGCCTAATAATGAGCAATGCCTACATGCAGGTCCCACGTTAGCATGCCTCCACTCACAAGGGGCACAAGGGGCGCTAAAACAATGTTGTAATGCGTAATATTGTATTTTATCTTTACCTGTTCTTTTTACTGTTTTCCCCTGCTTTTATATATGTTTTTATATATGTTTTTATATTCACTTTATGTTCTTATTCCTGTTGTAAAGCACTTTGAGCTGCATTTCTTGTATGAAAGTTGCTATATAAATAAAGCTTTACTTACTTACTTACTTACTTACTTACTTACTACCTCATAGATCCCTTTTTCATGCAATCTCAGAAAACTCAGGCATGATCATCTTTGCACAACAAGTATCTGAGCACAGTGTGAATGGAGAATAATATAGGTCAGGGCTCGAAGAATGAAGCCTGTCATTCACTCTGTCACTCCATCACACGGCTGCCTGTCAGATTATTATGGCCAGCATCATCTCCTAGTCTGCATAGATTAGAAGAGATTGGAGAGGATCAGCCAGTCTCGCTTCATGTGGCCATCCTACTGCAAGGCCTGCTGGGAGTTTACATCACACGGACACAGAGAGGCAGGGCAGGGCTATAGAGGCTGCCCGTATTGTGCCAATGAGAGGTAGAGAGGGGGATGAGAGAGAGAAAAAAGATACGGGGGGGGTATAGAGGGAGAGATGGAGAGTTGACAGAGTTAACGATAGAGGGAGAGATGGGGGGGGATGAGAAAGAGACAGAGAAAAGAGAAGCAAAGGATAGAAGGAGAGATGTGTGTGGGTGAGAGAGAGAGAGAATAGAGAAGAGAGGGATATAGGGATTAGAGGGGGGGAGAGAGCCAGATGATGGGTTAAGAGAGATGAATTCCCTTCAGAGGCAACATCTCCATCTACCACCACCTGTACTAACCTGCCCTAATCTGTACTAATCTACTACTATACTCTACTACTGTACTCAATTACTGTACTATTGTACTACTGTACTCTCCTAATGTATCGTATCAGGGTGCCTTCAGACAGATGGCAGATTTGACAGCAATCACACAGGGGTTAGTGCTAAGTCGCTAGCATCATGGGTGTGCTAATCCCAACTGATTCGCCTCTGCAAAAACAAAATGGAGGATTTAACCCAAAATAGTGTAAAAAATTATTGAGGATTTAGCCCCAAAATAGTGTGTGGGTAAGATAGAGGGTCACTCAATCATCTACTGTGAAAGTAGTACAGTTCAAGCAGAGTGGTAGCAGAGTTTTTCATTGACAGGTGGTAGCTTGCGCTAAATCGATGGAGATGCGGTAGACGCCATGTTAGATTTCTTATTTATTTATTCATTTCCAGGATCCGGGGCTATTCAGAAAACATTCGGGGCTCGAGCCCCGGGTGCCCAGGCCTAACGACGTCACTGGTTTGAAGCATCTATCTACGTCATACGATTATATGCCATGCTACGGTGGCCTTTCTGTTTTCCCTCGGCCCAGCAGTAGCTTGACTTTCAAGTTGATCCTTTTTAAAGACCAGGCCTCTTCTCTCTAAGTGAATTACCCCAATTTAGAAGCACATGACCGTGTGCTGATCTAATAAGCACATGAAAAGAATACATGTAATGTGTTGCACAGAGAGAGAGGGGGCAGAGCGAGGGAGAGAGAGAGATGGGAGGGGCAGGGGCAGAAAGAAGGAGAGAGGGGGAGATAGAAGAGAGAGAGGGGAAGATAGAAGAGAGTGTCTCTCAGACAGAAAGTGAGGTGAGAGAGAGAGAAAGCGAGAGAGAGAGAGAGAGAGAGAGAGAGATTATGAAAACATAGTTATCTATATATACGGTCATTTGTTGATCTATAGACAGTAAATAATATTTGTCATTACAGTAATGGACCAACAGCAGCTGAGTACAGGCTTCCTCTGATGTGATGGTGGGTTGATAACTCTCCAACCCCCCCCGCCCCCGCCCCCTCCCCCCCCCCCTCTGCCTGAACAGGCCTCTAGAGGAAACAAGCCCTTCCTTTTCCCACACACGAGAGGAAATGAGATAACGTGAAGTAATGTACGAGGGAAGGAATAGGCTGTGTACGAGAGACGTACAGGCTGTCAGGACAACTGGGTCCGTTAGCACTGGGCCAGAGCCAGAAGAACACCAGAGCATTGTTGAGAGAAATCTAAACACGGCTTTGTTAGTTAGTGAATGGTTCTGTTTTGTTTCTTATAATCAGGTTTGGCCTTCCTATTCCACTACTCTGTCGAGGATAAAAGAAGGCGTCGCTCTCAGTACCGTTTCCTGTTGAACAGAGCAGAGGCGACTCAGCCCCCAATAAAACATAATATAAGATTTATGAGTCTGGATTACAATATGGTGACGGCCGAGCCGGTGATCATATTCAAGAAGACTGGGGTTTTTTCTGAGTCTGATATGGTTCATTATTTATTTATGCATATGGTTGGTGCATGAATCTGAGCTAGTTTATACATTTTTGCACATTTGAATCTTAGAAAACTCCTAGAAAACTATGTGAGGATTTTTCAAAACAGCAATCAAGGAGCAGGAAATGTTGTGGAATGTTCCTTGGATGCGAGAGAGTGAGCGAGCGAGTTAACCATCTGTAGGCGTGCCTGGTACACCCAACATGACCACGTCCCTAATATCAAAACAACCCACTCTGAAGTCAGAGCTGATGGGTGGGGAGCACAGAGGAAGAGAGGGGGGAGGGGGACACAGTGACCTCATGTGTGTACCATTTTGAGTCACATAGCGGAATTTCACATGTGTTGAGGGTGTGTCTGTGTGTGTGTGTGTGTGTGTGTGTGTATGTGTGTGTGTATGTGTGTGTGTGTATGTGTGTGTGTGTGTATGTGTGTGTGTGTGTGTGTGTGTGTGTGTGTTTCCTAAAGAGGGTGGGTGTGCATACTCATAACAAGGTATGTGGAATGTTAGTGGGGGGTATGCACATATGTGTGTGTGTGTGTGTGTGTGTGTGTGTGCATGTATGTGTGTGTGTGTGTGTGTGTGTGTGTGTGCGTATGTGTGTGTGTGTTTGTGTGTGTGTGGGTGTGTGTGTGTTTCCTACAGAGGATGTGTGTTCTCACAACGAGGTATGTGGAATGTCAAGGGGGTAGGCTGAAGCTTATCAGTGCCAGCTCTAGGATGGTACTGCCACAGATTCCTTAATGACTGCTGTTTACCTTCCCAGAGATAAAGCATCCTTAACAGCAGCATTACCAAACCCCTCCCCACACACACACACACACACACACACACACACACTCCTGGGAGGGGGTCAGTCAAATTTCCGCAGGCCCATCTGAGCTCTGTAATATGAAGAAAGCCCGCTGTCCCCAACCCTAAACACAGGTTTAGGCCCCTCCAGTCCAGCACCTGTGTGTGTGTGTGAGTGTGCGTGTGTGTGTGTGTGTGTGTGTGTGTGTGTTTGGTTTTGGTTTGGGCTCCATCAGGGCAGGGATCAGAGGGATTATACAAGACAGACTACAGACCATCTGTGGTCCCCGGCTCACTGGGCAGTGATTGGCTGGTCGGTCTCGTCGGCCAATGGACACATACCTCCTTTCCACCAATGCAAACCTAGTTCTAGTTCTGAAACTAACTACCTTGGTGGAAAAGGGCAAGGAGACCTGGTGGAAAACAGGACGTTGATGCAGCACACACACACATGTATGAACACATACAGCCCACACTCTTCTCTTATCCCATCTCTAACAATCAACCTCTCTCTTTTCTTCAACCCCTTTTATGCACCCACTCTTTCTCCTCATCGTCTGTCTTTCTCTCACTCTCTCTCACTCCTTTTCTCTCTGCCTCTCCCTCTCTTGCTCCCATTGGATCCCTAATATCTATGATCTTCTTTCTGTCCTTTCCTCTCTTCATCGCTCATTCGCCCTATGCCTCTCCTTCTCGTGCTCCAAATCTATCCCTATCTCTCATCCTCTCTCTCTGATTTACTCACTCTCTCTCTCTCTTTCTCTCTCTCTCTCTCCCTTAATCCCTCTTTTAGTTTCTCCCCTCTCTCTCTAATTCCCTCCCTCTGTCACTGTCGCTCTCTTGCCCTAGCTTTCTCTCTCTCTGCATCTCTATCCTTCTCTCTCCTCTCTCTGTCTTTCCTCCTCTCTCAACCTCTCCCTCCTCCATCCATCCCTCCCTCCTCCCTCCCTCCCTCCCTCCCTCCAGCTCCTCTCTACTCTCC
>NC_137692.1:19296136-19298636 GCF_963989245.1 Nansenia antarctica | reverse complement strand
CTTGTCCAAATGTTGTTTGGCAAACCATAAACGAGCTTCATCAAGTCTTTTTTTTCAGTAGTGGTGGAGTCTTGCAGGCTGAGCGTGCACAGAGGCCATGGCGGTGGAGTGCATTGCCTACTGTCCTTTCTGTCACAGTTGTACCTGCTGCCTCCAAGTCTTTCTGGAGCTCTTTCCTAGTGGTCCTTGGCTCTTTTGGCTACTCTTCTAAGTATCCTTCTGACTCCCTGATCAGAAATCTTTCCAGGAGCTCCTGTGAGTAGCCGGCTGATGGTGGAGTGATGTTGCTTCCACTTACGGATAATGTCCCCAATGGTGCTTACTGGAAGATTCAGAAGTTGTGAAATACATCTGTAGCCAATTCCATTTTCATGTTTTGCAACAATCTGGTTGCGAAGGTCTTGAGACAGCTCTTTGCTTTCACCCATCATTAGATGTTTGTTGTGTGGCACCTTGGTAACCAAAAACAACTTTTATAGCTCTTCGATATATTCTAACCCAGCTAACTAAATTAATTAGCACAAATTGGAAGTAGAGTTGCCTCCTAATTAGTTATGGTTTTCAGCTGGTTCCTTCCCTTTCCTTGCTGTGGTGTACTGCTTTTTCTTGTTTGTTTAATACTTTCAATACTGTGTACAATACTTCCTGTTTCATTCCACTTTATTACACATAACTTTATTTACATATGGACTTTAATGTTTAGATTTTTTTGTCTGGATTGTTTGAGTTAATACCAAATCTGGTGCAAATTTCACTTGAATAGGCTCATTGGAAATACATTTACTGGACAAAATGTGTTCAATACTTATTTCCCCCACTGTATATATACTGTATATTCATGCTTGAACAGCAAGTGTTAGTGATTTGGACTATTATGCTGATTAGTAAAGTCTACTGCACTTCATAGACACACAGTGCTAAGGACACTCGCATGATCCTAAAATAGGAAACACAGATCATTTTACAGTATGGTCACTCACTACTCACTACGGCAAAACGGTGCAACACAGAACTAAAAGCAACTCGAAGATAGAGACACCAACCTTGGACATTGCCAAATATCTCAAAATCTACGGAACACAGTTTGGCTCCAGCTGCAGTATCATTAGACATTGTGGACTCAACAGTTATCCAAAGTAGGAAGAGGTGACAGCTAATTCTGGAGCAGTGAGTCCATGAAAAAACCATTCTGTTTATTATGGCCGGCAAGTTCTGCTGTCGTCACTCACACACTGTCGAACCCCCACTTGGCTTCTGTTCTCAAATGGCCCCCGGAAATCAACAACGTCACAGAGGTAAGATTAGGAGTGTGGATATTGCATTTCACATTGCACTGTTACAGCAACTATGGTGAATGCATAACCAGGCCAGCCTAGTACAGCTCAGCTCGCCTCAGTAATGTGCTAATGGTACTATTGTTCATTGCCACTGACTTGTGTGTGTGTGTGTGTGTGTGTGTGTGTGGTGTGTGTGTGTGTGTGTGTGTGTGTGTGTGTGTGTGTGCGTGTGTGTGTGTGTGTGTGTGTGTGTGTGGTGTGTGTGTGTGTGTGTATGGTGTGTGTGTGTATGGTGTGTGTGTGTGTGTGTGTGTGTGTGAGAGAGAGAGTGTGTGTGTGTGTGTGTATGTGTATGTGTGTGCCAACTTTAATTTTTTCATCTGAGTGAAAGGATGACTTATCATAGGTGGCCAAAGCAAGATGCCTTGAATGAACAATGCATTAAAAGACTGCGAGGCTATTAATCGCAAGCTTTCTATTGACATTTCAACATTTGATTCAAGTGTTCATGAACTGTAATTGTATCGAAATGACATGGGTAAAATGTGTTAGTTTGTATCAACAGGCTCACAGCCGCAGAGGACGACCCCCTGCTGGCGGGAAAGCTGAACACCTTCTACGCCCGGTTCGACGAGGGGCGAACGGAGGTAACCACAACACAGACACCACTCTCTCCAGCTCTCAGCAGCCTCACCCTCACAGAGCACGAGGTGAGACGCGTACTGAAGGCGGTGGACCCCAGGAAAGCCTCGGGGCCGGATGGCGTCCTGGGACGGGTGCTGAGAGACTGCGCCGACCAGCTGGCCGGGGTCTTCACCAACATCTTTAACCAGTCCCTGTCCCAGGCCACCGTCCCACCCTGCCTGAAAACCTCAACTATCATCCCAGTCCCGAAGAAAAGCACGGTGAGCTGCCTAAACGACTACCGCCCGGTGGCACTCACACCAATCATCATGAAGTGCTTCGAGAAACTAGTCCGGGCCCACATACTCACACGCCTCCCGCCCAACCTGGATCCATACCAGTTCGCCTACAGAGCCCACAGGTCCACAGAGGACGCCATAGCGACGACTCTCCACGCCACTCTATCCCACCTGGAGAGGGGAAACAGCTACGCGAGACTGCTCTTCGTGGACTTCAGCTCCGCCTTTAACACCATCCTTCCAGACAGGCTAGTGACCAAACTACTAGACCTGGGTCTATCACACTCTATATGTGCGTGG
>NC_137692.1:19216136-19291136 GCF_963989245.1 Nansenia antarctica | reverse complement strand
GGGCCAGTAAAAAGTAAAGAGCCATCAACATTTGCTAAGACATCGCTTTAGACTCAAACTCATCTGATCTACTGTATATTCTAGAAGTTTTGCCGCGAAGAGTGGTACCAGAGATTCATTGAAATCTTTGAAAAATTGTTTTGTACAGTCCATACTTGAAGTAGTCCTATCTAGTTTGCACATACTGTGACTGTTGGCAAACATACCGCTCTTTGCTCTGTTGGCGAGGAGGGGTGTGTTTCTATAAGCGCACTTGTTCTTTCTCCACCCCAAGTCCTTCTTCTGTAAACAAGATATCTTATAACACCACAAATAGCACTACATCTGGATTTCATGATGCAGCAGTCATTGTTTTAAGAAATGTTCCTGTTTATTTCTTACCAACATGAATCTATAGGCTAGATGCTAGGGTTGAATATCAGAGAAGGCACAAAGTGAGTTTGTGTGTTGGTTGCAAATTGTCTGGTCTGGTCCTGTGCGCGTGTGTGTGTGTGTGTGTGTGTGTGCGTGTGTGTGTGTGTGTGTGTGTGTATACGCGCACGTGTGTGCATCAGAGGAGGCTGGTGGAGGCAGAAATCAGAGGACGGGCTCATTGTAATGCATGGAATGGAATGAGGAATTCTACCTCGACAAGCCTTCCCTGCTGTGTGTGTGTGTGTGTATTCAGCTCCCCCCCCCCAGGCTAAACATTAGCTCAGGTAGCTTTAAGCTAGCAAGTATGTCAGGTACGTACTGTGTAGTCTAAAGCTCAGTTAGCTTCAGGTGTGTATGGAGATCAAGGTTAGAGAGCACAACCTCAGGAGTAAAGAGGGACAAGCACCACAGATTGTCATGTGACATAAAGCTAATTAGCCTGTACAAACACAAAGCTTCAAAGGCCAAAGCATGCATAATGAACAGGCATACACACATCTCAGAGACTGGGGGACACATGTGTACTGGACATACTGTACTCACACACACACACACTCTCTCACACACACACGCACACACACACACACACAGACTCTCACACACTCACACACAAACACACACTCTCTCTCACACACACACACACACACACTCTCACACACACACTCTCTCTCTCACACACACACACACACACACACACACACGCACACACACACACTCACACACTCACACACACACACTCACACACACACACACACACACACACACACACACACACACACACACACACACACACACACACAACACAGACAGAGCAGAAGAGCAGCAGAACTGACAGCTGAGCATCTTTACATGAAACAATGATGATTGGTCCTATGGAAATATTTACTCTAACGTACCAAAACAACCCCCCCCCCCCCCCCCCCCCCCCCTCCCCCGGTTCCATTGGCCCGGCAACCGAGATAGCAGGGGAACTATTTTACTAAACTTGGCTAAATTGGGAGTTATTGGAGAGTGGGTGACATAATCTAATTTCCCTGGCTGTGTGTTCGTTCACACA
Organism: Nansenia antarctica; assembly: GCF_963989245.1. Classification (NCBI taxonomy): domain Eukaryota; kingdom Metazoa; phylum Chordata; class Actinopteri; order Argentiniformes; family Microstomatidae; genus Nansenia; species Nansenia antarctica. The sequence continues at coordinate 19,289,665 of NC_137692.1, read as the reverse complement.
TGGATAACTCTTCTGTTTGGAATGCAGGGTTCTCTGTTGAGCTGGGTTTTTAGGTCGCAGTGTTCTTTGCAGCGTCTGCGAAAGATGTCGAGTGCTATTCTGCGCTGTGCGGAGCGGCACGGCGGCGCGGCGGCCGGCTGTGGACCGGGGGCGGTCCCTGAGGCCTCGTCAGGCACGGGGCCACAGAGCTGAGCTGAAAGGCAAGGCTACGCTGTGTCTGCTGTGTAACATGTCGGCTCCTCTTAGTAATATCATCTAACACAACGCACCCGTGGCTAGCCCGCCCTGCACATTGCCCGCCCCACCGTCCACACGTACACACACAGAGAAACACACACATATATAAATACATCCCCCCCCCCCACACACACACAAACACAAACACCCGTACACATGAACACACACACAAATGCACACAGACATATGCACACACATGTTCACACATAAATCATATGTACATACCCACACACATATAATGTATATATATATATATATATATATATATATATATATATATACACACACACACACACACACACACACAGGATTTTACATAACAAAAGGGCATCAAACAGCGCTCCATTAGATACATTATAGTCTGTTGGCCCTGTTTGGTCGCCTGTCTGGACCCTGCCAGCACTCTGCCCTATAAGATCACTGCTGGGGTCGGTGCTGTGAGAGACTGACTGGTTCTGGTTGCTGCGTTGTGTGGCCAACCAAAGCCACCAGGCTGACCTTTGGAAAGGACACGCACAGCAGCACTAGGCACTATCATGCACAAATTCAAGGGAGCACACACACACACACACACACACACACACACGCACACACACACGCAAACCCAAGGGCCAGGAGAAATTCAGGACATATCTACCACAAGCAGTAGCAACACTGACTTGTCAAAATACACATGCAGCTGTTCAGAGAAGGGCCTTGTTTTGAAGGCTCCTAAATATGTCCTTCCTTGATCCACTGATCTGACATGACGATGACTTAATTGGTTAAAGAAATGCAGTGGAAAAGATTGCCTTCACCGATCACATCACATTATATTGTGATAACTGGACAGGGCCAAGGACTGCCCATGCAGAGTACAACTACTTAGAGTACCAGATTATGTGCTTAGAGTACCACATTATGCTAAGTCGCTTTCAATAATGACATGGCACTGCACTTTGTGTGATTTCGCACTTTATAGGTGCAATATGTAACATACAAGCTTTTCTAAAAGCTTCCTGACGGTTCTAATGACTCTTTTTTAATCGGTCAGCGATTAGGGAATGAGATCTCTTAAAATAAATATTTCGTTTATGAACGTAACCTTTTGGTCCTGAAAAAGCGTTTTATGAAATGGAGTGTCCTATCTGACACTCATGTGTGTATACAAACATGTTACTGGCCAGGGGTGTTCTAGAGCGTTTTTTCACCATTCTTTCTCTGGTGGCTGCTTCTTCGAATCGTGCGAACATGCAGAAACACAATATCAGGGGTTATGTTACTATTAGAGAGGATGTCGTTGTTTAAAACTGAATTTCGCCACTGTGGCCAGAGGTGGGGAATTTCCTGCAAACATGTGCCCTGCTCCTTAAGTGGCTTGTATTGCCTAGTGTGGATTGTTTGTTTACTGTCTGTTCTTATAAAGGGTCCCTCATTTATCTGCTGCGGAAAATGAATTAATTGGATTAATAAAGTAAATTTTTTGGATGGATTGTGGGAAAAAAACCTCACACAAATAAATTATATCATAAATCCACTTCCAGCTGAGCACAAAACATGGGTCTATCGAGGATGTTTTATTCACCAGCCTAATCTATATTTTAAAACTCACAATAGTCCCCCAGTGTCTCCATGGACCAGTTCATCATTGAGATCATACTGATTGCATCATTTCTCTGCAATGTCCGCTTGGATGGACTCAGCCGGACAGGGAACTAGACCATGTGTCTCTACATGATGAAAAATACATACTGTGGTTACACTACAAGTATGTTAGGAGAGAGCTTGGTTGAATATGCTAAGTGGAATGAGGGAATGTTTTTATAAAACACACTTACATAGTACATGGGTTAGAGTTATCATGGGACGGGCAGGGTTTGAACCCAGGTCTCCCACGTGGACCAATCATCTACCATTAGGCCGAGAGCACATCCCCAAGGTCCAGTGCAGACACTTGGGTTTGCATGTCTCAGACAGGGCTACCTAACCTAATCACAAGAATATTATGATTCCAAATCACCTCTGCTACTCATACGGTATAAAAGTGATGTTAACCTATACATATCAAATACTTTCAAAATATTTGAGCTGCACTTGATTTAGTTTCCCCGGTACAGAACTAAATTGTCCCAAAAAGCTCAAACTTGGACGCCAGTTCTGCTATCCATATTCTCATCCATCATTTGATTTCCACTCTGATGATATGAAGCTGCTAATTGGTGTGATGTCATTTCCTTCAAGGTGAATGGGGGTCTTTTACTGTATAACAGAAAACAATTCTAGTGGAATGGACTGAAATTTACAATTGAGGCTAATCATATTCTGAGGATCATTGTAATATTTACTTCCTTAAACTTCCCTTAAAGGTGCAATCTGTAATTGGTAGATCAATGTTTGGATTTCTTTTAATTAATTATATATCGCCTTGATTGTTGAAGGATATAACTTAGAACCCAAAATATAAGTTTGTTTTACTCCATTGTTTGTAACAATGTAGGCTAATTGTAAACAAACACTGTATAATCACAAAACATGGTTAAAACTATCATTCTGATCTCATGTGTGGTCAGTCTTTTCATCCATAGTTCTGTCTATGAAATTGAGAGTGGTGGTCTCCCTCAGTGGTAGCCCTCAGCTGTTTATCAAAAATGTGGATGGGAGCCTGCTTTGTTTTTGTTTGAATTATACAGTAGATTGCACCTTTAAACCCTGATAATACAGGATTTCTGTGTTGTTTATCATGAACCATTGAATTGTGCAGGATTAGCCTACTAGCTGGTAGACACTCAGCCGTTTGTGTGTATGTGTGTGTGTGTGTGTGTGTGTGTGTGTGTGTGTGTGTGTGTGTGTGTGTGTGTGTGTGTGTGTGTGCGTGCGTGTGTGCGTGTGTGTGTGTGTGTGTGTGTGTGTGTGTGTGTTCCAATCCGTTCTGAAAATAATGCTGTTGAACTTTGTCTCTGTCTGTGTTGGACCACATGGGACAATCCAGGCCCAGACTGGCCATCTGGCAACTTTTGCAGAAAATTTGCCAGATGGAGTGGTCCACTTTTGAGCCGCGCTGTAATAAAATAAAATAGTTTTCCGGAGAATATGAACGCAGTGAGCCATCCAACGGGTCTAAAGCAATTGTTTTTTTGTTTTCACGACAAATTATCCTCATTTGGCTCTACGTCTATATATTATAGTGAAATAATATATATTATTTCACCCCTATTGATGGGCCAGGCCACTTTTGTACACTGCAAAAAGTAAATCTAAGTACGATGAAATATCTTAAATCAAGGCAGTACATGCTTGTTTTTTGTCTGGCCGCACTAGTAAAATATATTTTACTTGTTGTTGCAACTTTTGGCAAGTGAAATGTCCTATTCTGTTGGCAGATAATTGTGCTTATTTTAAGTAATATTTCCCCCATTGTATTGCTTTTCTTTTCTTGTTTCGCATTATACAGGCTGGTGTAAGGTGGAGGGTGGCCCCTCACAAAGGGGATCTGATTAAGAATTGTAGCGCCAATGATTCTGCCATAGGTGTAGCTGAAACGTGGGGGCAGGCTCTTATAGTAACAATAACAACATGTATTTTGGGGTAGCGCACCAGAATAACAATTTTTAAAAAGCACTAAACCTGTATTTCATGATGCATGCTCAGTGTGGGTCACTGTTTTAAAACATTCCTGTTATTTGTCACCAACAATAATCTGTACGAGGTGCTAGTGTTCAATATCAGAGAAGGCCCACAAGTGTTTGTCTGTTATTTGATCTGAAATTGGGCCAATGTGGTCATGAAATGCCAGTTAGGCCCTAGGATAGTCTACGAAGGTACTCAGTAAATAACTTATGTGGATGGAAAAGCTTCGCAGAAAAATGGCTTATCTTAAGACCTGTTTTCATTGCTAATGAAGAGAGAGAGAGAGAGAGAGAGAGAGAGAGAGAGAGAGAGAGAGACAGAGACAGAGAGAGACAGGTAGAGAGAGAGAGAGAGACAGAGAGACAGAGAGACAGAGAGAGACAGGTAGAGAGAGAGAGAGAGACAGAGAGAGAAAGGTGGAGAGAGAGAGACAGAGAGAGAAAGGTAGAGAGAGAGAGAGAGAGAGAGAAAGGTAGAGAGAGAGAGAGAGAGAGAGGGGGGGAGGGAGAAGGAGAGATACAGCATTTATAATAGTTAATCAAGTAGCTTAGCTCATATGCTCATATGGTCTTTGTAGAAGACTTGTAGAAGTTGTCTCCCATTGGCATGAAGCACTAATTGGTTCATTAAGTCATTGATTGACTAGACTGTAATAATTACTAGAGGGTGAGGCCAATTGCCTGGCTGCACTAGGGCCATGTGGCTGGCCTCAGAGGCGTACCCCACAGTACTTCTGCTCACAGCTACAGCTACATATCGTGATGTTAGAATTATAAGGTTCTATCTCCATTTTTGGTCAAAATTGAGTTTTTTACATAATCTGATCCATTAGGTGTTTATTAATGCCTGTGTGGTGTTATTTTTAAAATGTTGACATTTTTGAGTTAGTAATTAATAAAATATTAATTTATATTAAAATAAATATCTCACAAAACATCATGGAATGTAAAAACGTTGATGCTCAATATCTCTGAACTACCCTGAACGGAGATAGAACCTTATAATTCTAAGCTCACGATATGTCTACATAATCTATAAGACGAGAGGAACATTTTTGTAATTATAACATCTAGCAGGCTAACTATCCATCAACAAATATCAACAGGCGGAAATGTAACCTAATTGAATAGTACTACAGAGCAGTATGCTGCGGTCTGTTGGTGCCACCAGAGTGACATGCATAAGTAACGAGCTATGTGTGCATGTGAACAGAAGCATGCACGTTAAACAGTACATGTTACACTTCGTATGAGGCAGCTGACTGCGAGGACTGATGAACTGCTGATGAACTTAACAGTCTCCAATGGAATACGTTCCAGGGGACCGAATAATCCGTTCTGTGTGCACGTATTATCTAGCTATACTGTACCAGCGTCGACCATGTGTTGTGCTGTGAGATACATTAAAAACTGAAGATAAGGGTCCCTTAGGTGGCGTAGCATTGACCATGTAACCGCAGGGTCCCCGGTTCGATTCCGGCCGGGGACATATCCTGCATGTCATCCCTCCTCTCTCTCTCACCCATCCTTCCTGTCTAAATCTTCACTGTAACTATCAATAAAAATGAAAAATATGAGTGGGACTGGCCCACTCAGAAAAAACAAAGTAAAATTCTTTTTTTTAAGATACATTGTGTGAGAGTTACATGACTTACAACTTGAGTGGGGGTTAGGCAGTATTAGGCATTCAATTTGAGTGGTTAAGGTCAGGGTAAGTTGTCAGGTGAACTTGGGGAAGCCAAACATTAGCATAAGCAGCAAGAATGAGCACATATTTTTCCCATGTCTGATTAGAACCAGCAACGTTTGGGCGGTTCAACACACCACCAACCTCCTTATGCAGCATTCTTGCCTTTCGTATTTACCTGACAATATACACTCACTGAACACTTTATTAGGAACACTATACTATTACTGAGTACTCCCTTTGTTCTCCAAACAGCCTCAATTCATGATGGCATTGATTCCACAAGATGTTGGAAACATTCGTTTGAGATTCTGGTCCATGATGACATGATTGCATCACGCAATACCTGCAGATTTGTCAGGTGGCCCTTCAAGCTGTGAATGTCCCGTTCTACCACATCCCAAAGGCTGTAGATTGAAGACCCTTTTCAGGCTCCATCTTAACTGACCTTCTAAAGACCTCTTCATCTCCACTACCCCCCTGTACAGTTTATCCACTGTAAATAAATTAAGAACAATTATGATGACTGATGATTCACTTACTTAGACAAATGTCTTTTTTGTAAGTCGCTTTGGATAATGTAAATGTTCTATTGGATTCCGATTCACATTGTGGCCATGAAGGGATGCACATGGTCAGCAACGATACTCAAATAGGATGTGGCATTCAAGTGATGATTGATTGGTATTTTCCTGGCTACATAGTGTACAGGTTTTTACTTTTGCCTGCTTGCGGCTCTGTCAGTATGTGAAGCGCATTGAATTGCATCTTGTAAGAAATGCGCTATACAAATAAAATTTGATTTGATTTGGTATTAACGGGCCCAGAAAACATTCCCCACACCATTACACCTCCTCCACCAGCTTGGACTGTTGACCCAAGGCAGGTTGGGTCCATGGATGTCCATTAGGTGTTCCTAAGGAATTGTTAGGTGAGTGTATATAGATAATAATGTTCACACAGAATGTATTCTTTGGTCTGTAGATCACAATCCCCTAGAACGTATTAATTTGGAAACTGGGTTGACCATTGCATGAACTTTGGCTAACTGACCCAGTACTCTACTTTGGGTAACATAAACCTGCTGACTCAACTCATGGAGAAACTGAGCAGCAGGACCTGGGAATTGCCTACATGAACACTATGACAGAGAGTCCCCAAATGGGGGGAACACACTAAATTGTGTTGTGACTGAAAATAACGTGTATCAAATTGGATTAATCATTCATTAAGCTCCTGTCTTAATGATGAATGATTAAACATTTGTTTGCCATCTCAAATGTCAGATTTATTTAGCCCCATGACTCAACACTCTAACCACACCTCACTAAGAGAGACACACACACACACACACAGATAATACACTAACCCTAAGCCTAAGCCTAACCCTACACACACACACACACACACACACACACACACACACACACACACACAGCACAAAGTACAAGACACGCACTCTATCTACACACTAACTATCCCCTTTTTTATCCGTGTCTAGATCTGATCACCAATAGCCTACAGTATAAGACACGAACACAAACATCCTCTTGTTCCATTCTGTTCAGCACATCTCTCTTGTGTGTCTGTTTGTTTGTGTGTCTGATATAATTCCATTTGTGCACATTACACAGCACCCTATAGCCTCCCCGCCAGTGTGTACCCATAGAGACAGAACTGTTTCCACACACTAGAACACAGAGGGCAGAACACCCAGGGGGGATTTAGAAACAGAGTTTTCAGAAAAGCCGTCCATTAGAAAAGCTCTCAATGGGATGTTCTGTGTTGTGGGTTCTCTGTGTACAGAGCAGCTATAATAACCTCTGTGAGAAGGGGACATCCTGATTGGTTCATAATGGAGCTGAGCGGGGAGCTGAGTGTTGCCTCTCCTCCAGTCCTGACTGACTGAGCTAAGGTAATCCGTTAGGGTACTAGGACGGAGGTGGAGGGGGCGTTACCATAGCTGCCCTGGACTGGATGAGGGGGGAGGGGGAGTGGGGTTGTGAGGGGTGGGCGAGCGTCCCCTAGTCCCTACCTCAGCATTCTATAAATAGCCTTAAACTCTCGCTGACCCCACTGCTGGCAATTCAGCCTGATTTAGTTTGGCGTTTGGTGAAAGGTTTGTCTTTAAGAGCTTTAGCATACAGTAGGAGAGTGCAGGACCCTGCTAGAGGCTCTAGGGGGTGCTGTGGTACACACACGGCATGCCTCCACTGTGTGGACTGTACTCCATCAGGCCAAAATGTTGTGACATTGACAAAGAGGAGTTGTCCATCAAGATCTTCTGTGTAATTCCTGCGTTTGAACTTTGAACTTCAGCGACAGACGATGTCAGGCTCTATCAGTTTAGATTAGATTAGATTAGATTAGATTTAAATGTATTGTCATCGCAGAGTACAAGTACAATACAACGAAATGGAGTTTAGCATCCAACCAGAAGTGCAAATAGTGATATAAGGGCATGATATAAATAGAGGTAGAAGAGGAGGCAGTGATAGGTAACTATGTAATATATAGTATGTGCAGAGGTAGTATTGTAAACGTCAGTATAGTTTAGATATATACAGTTATGGGCTTTGTTGAGGTAGTTTATGTACAGTATCTAAAGTGCAGAGTATAAAAGAAGCTATGTCAGGAGACATGTGCAAACTGCAATATACAGTAGTACAAAGGTAGTAATGTAAACATCAGTAGTGTAAAGGTTATAGAGTGATCACATTAACCAGGGATGAGATTACTGGGGGTGAATGTGACATTGTTGACTAAGACAGTGTCATATTCACTTCATAGTGCTGGTGACAGAGAGACCACCTGAAAAGGTAGAGAATTCAATGTTTTTCCAAACATTCACTAAAAGCAATGGGGATTTCAGTGGAGACACAACCAACAAAAAGGCACAAGTCCCCCCCCGCCATTTTTTTTAATACCATCTTTCTATTGAAAAGGTGGATAAAATAAATTGTATTACAAACCAAATGTAACTTTTAAATATAAGATGTTAAAACTATCTTATAAACAGCTGGTCTCAGAGAATGAGAGGGGATCAGCCAAGTTCATGTTTAGTGAAATCAAAAAGTCATAAACTTGCAGTTAAAACCAGCTCAGTTGAGGGTATATATTATGGCAACAGAGCTTTAATCTGTGTAGCTTTGAACCCGCATAGACCAGCTGATGGCTGGAAATGTAGAAAGATTATTTTACTTGATCTTTTTAATTTAGAACCAAACTCATAGATTGTATAATACTTTATCTCTGTAACATCTAATAAGGTTGGAGAATACAGAGCAAAGAAGGTGAGACCATTGCTCTTTACAGAACCTCCAGATCATCCAGGGACCTAGGTCGGAGGTCCTCTCTTGTACATTCTCGTCTTCAGCTCAGCGCACAGCTTTTCAATGGGGTTTAGGTCAGGGGACCGTGACCGAAGCTTGATTTTGTGCTCCATGAACCATTTTTGTGTTTGATTTGGATCTATGTTTTGGATCATTGTCCTGCTGGAAGATCCAATGACGACCCAGTTTTAGTTTCCTGGCAGAGGCAGCCAGATTCAGATTTTAAATTTCCTGATATTTCATGGAGTTCATGATGCCATGTAATCCTAACGAGGTTCCCAGGGCCTTTGGAGGAAAAAACATCACGAAACAGTGGGGATCCGGTTCTTTTTGGTATAGCCATCCTTCTTGTTACGCCAAATCCACCTTGAGTGTTTGTTGCCAAAAAAGCAACATTTTGGTTTCATCTGACCATAGAACACGGTTCCAGTCAAAGTTCCAGTAGCATGGGGCGCTTAGGTGGCGTAGCGGGTTAAGCGTTGACCATGTAACCGCAGGGTCTCCGGCCGGGGACATATCCTGCATGTCATCCCTCCTCTCTCTCTCATCCATCCTTCCTGTCTAAATCTCTACTGTATCTGTCAATAAAACACATTTAAAAAATATGAGTGGGACTGCCCCACTCAGAAAAAATTACTTTAAAAATATAAAACAAATAAAAATAAAAAGGTTCCAGTAGCATTTAACATGCTCCAGGCGCTTATGTTTGTGGTGAAATGTCAGGAAAGGCTTTTTTCTGCCATGACTTCCAAATAACTTGTAGGCATGGAGGTGGCGTCTAATGGTAGTTTTAGAGACTTGGTGACGCCAAGATGCTACTCTCCTCTGTAATTCTCCAACAGTGATCCTTGGGGATTGCCTCTCTTACCATCCTCCTCACTGTGCGGGGGGGGCAAAATAAACATGGGTCCTCTTCCAGGCAAGTTTGTAACAGTTCCAATTGCTTTGAACATTTTAAGTGTTGCCCTAAGGGTAGATTTTCAGGTGAGTAATGTTAATGTTAATGTTAATTTTATTTATAATGCGCCCCCCATCCAACTTTTACATCGGCCCGGGGCGCAGCCCGGGTAAAGGAACAGATAAAGACAAAGACAAGGAACACAGAAAGCAATCAGACACAGACGACTTAAACGTAAATCTCAGGCATACAATTCACAACAAATAGGGAGTAGACTTAGGGAATATCATTTAGACATACCCAAAAAATCTTGGGATTGAGAGACTTGGGATTGAGAGACGTGTGTTATTTTTTCAGTGTGGCAGTCCCACTCTTATATTATTATTATTTGTAGTAGATCATGATCTGAGATGGTTATAGCAGAATAGCTGGCTGAGGACAGAGACGGTAATAGGGCCTTATCAAAGAAAAAATAATCAATGCGTGTATAGGAGTGATGGACATGTGAGAAAAAAAGAAAACTGCTTATCTTTAGGTATATCATTTAGGAAGAGGTGGGTTTTTAATAGAGTAGCTATTTTTATAGCCATTCCCTGGCTTATGAAGCTCAACACACTTTTCCTTTATTTGATTTGTGTGTTCTTTTATCTTTCCCATGTTTATGTATGAATAAGGAATATGGCCTCTGTGTCACCTCATATTTATACCCCAGTGAAACAGGAAGTCATGGACTTCATACTGCTTGAAAGTTCCTAAACACTCTGATCAACTTAAAAAAGTAAAATATAAATGAAAAAAACTTCGGTTCAGTGACACGTGTTTTTTTTCCCTCAGAATACATTTATTTCAATTAGGCTAAAGGTTACATGTTTCTTTCAGTGTGACATTAAGTTAATTCACCAAAAGGTGAATTTTTATAACCCTTTTTACTCATCTTTACCAATAATTGCCATAATTGTGGGCAATAATTTTCCCCAAGGAGCAATAGTGATGAGGCAAACATAACAGTTCACTTTTCAAAATAGCCTTATCTCTATTTAATGTCGGTGAGAAAACCTAAAGATGGATGGTACTGGCCTAGAAAGCCTGCATGTTCTGAAAGCACTCAGGCAGTGAGGCAGTAGAGAGGCAGCAGTGAGGCAGTAGTGAGGCAGTAGAGAGGCAGTAGTGAGGCAGTAGTGAGGCAGTAGAGAGGCAGGAGTGAGGCAGGGGGAACTAAGGCTCCAGGGGGAATAACCTCTATCAGGGGTTCCCAACCTTTTTCACTCTCCCCCCCCCCCGCCCCCATATTTCACACCTTATGAAATTCGTGGTCCCCATTTGAAAAATAAATAAAATTGAAAGATGTTCTGTTTCATGTTGTTATTACCCTGTTTAGTTTAGTTATGTGTTGAATATGAATGTTTTGGTATAATACCTTAAATATACTAAGCTACTGCCACTCCCACCCGCCAGTGCTCTAGTTGGCCTGCAGGCCCAAAGAGGAAACATCCCTTTACTGTTTCCCTCCCAATATATATACCATTTACACTTTGGTTGAACCATAACCACAATAGAACCATACATCTACCATTACTGTGCCTTTTGCTGTACATGTAGACATTTGAAACCACATGATGTCACTATGCATCATCTTAAAGTCTAATGTGACCTATTCAACATACAACATACATAGGCAAGGGGACATGTATTAATGAGGGATTTCCTCCTCAGCAGTTTCCTACTACTGCACACACTAAACACAAACAACAAGGGCGCTTAGGTAGCGTAATGGTTAAAACGTTGACCACGTAACCACGGGGTTACCGGTTCAATTCCGGCCGTATGTGGACATATCCTGCATGTCATCCCTTCTCTCTCTCTCACCCATCCTTCCTGTCAAAATCTCTACTGTCTCTATCAATAAAAAAAAATACAAAATGAGTGGGACTGCCCCACTCAGAACAAAAACAAACTTTACAATTGTTTTAAATGAACCAAAAGCAATGTAATGATAATCTTATAGGAGGTTCAACTTTGGGGGAAACTGCTATGTTTTATTCATTGAATAGATCACATACTAATTTTATCATATTTTTATTATGATTTCCAAATCATTGTTCAGTATGTGGTGTTAATGGGGAATGGGAGAGTGGACTACATAATGTATATGGCTACATAAGAATGAATTTGTAAAAAATGTAAAAATGTAAACAAAATGTAACCCCTGGTTATCAAAAGGCCTAGCTCCGCTCCTCTACAGAAGGGCCAGTGGGGGACCAGGTTTACGGATGGCCCAGTGGGGGGACCAGGTTACAGTCAACTATTTTGCTGAGCAGGATAAGGACGTAGGATGTAATGAAGGAGGAACGCAGCCGTCATTATTTCATAAGTGAATAACAGAACAGACAGTAGCCTATTAGGGTTAGGGTCAAGTCACAGTGCATGGTCACAAAAGCATGCTGTCCCCAAAAAAGTGCTTCCTCATGACGCAGCACGGCGCTCTGTCCACTGGAGGCGCTAACGTCACGGTGTTTAGCCTGGATTATATCAACTGTGCTGTGTGTGTCCAGTACAATAGCACTGTCGGACAATAGCACGCTCACTGTGCAAAACCCCCCCCATAATAATGCATTGTTTGCCTACATGTATTCAAACCCACCATTGTCCCCGAGAGAAAAAAAAAACAGAGGGAGAGAGACTGAGCCAGTGGACAAAAAAAAACACTTTACGCACAGACGGAGGGGCACATGCACGCGCGCGCACACACAAACACACACGCACGCACACACATACGCACGCACGCACGCACACACACACACACACACACACACACACACACACACACACACACACACACACACACACTGCACGAGGTTGGTAGTAAACATGTTATACTAGCAAATCTTTCTAATGCCCTGTTTTTTTTTGTTTGTTTGTTTTTTCAGTAAATGGTGAATGCATTGCATCGAAATTCTATTTCTCATAATGGAAAACACATCATGGAAATATGAATAAAAGGATTTGTTGACAGTTGGAAAAATCAGCAAGTTTCCACGTCGCTCCGCCCCTGTTTGGTGATGTAGCGATAAGACGGAACCTCCTTAATGACTAATTTCTCCATCCCGGCCGCGGAACCTCATCTCTCTGTCCCACAAGTTCCTTCATGCATGCGATGTCCTGATCCCGATCGCTCCTGACCTTTTTCGTTGTTTTTTAACCGAAAAACTCAACAGATTTTATTGTGAGTTCAGTGTTCGGCATGGGAGACTCGAAGGAGCCGATTGTGCCGATGGTGCACAGGTCCACTTCGTTTAGCATCAAGAGCCTGCTGCATCTTCCCTCCAAATGTGACTCCAAACAGGACCCGGCGGAGACCCCCGAGAAACTCACTGGTCCCCCTTCCTCTGGGGGGTCCGATTCGGTGAAATCCCTGGATCTGGATCCTGGAGCCGAGATGGAATCTGCCCCGTTGGACACGGATAAACAACCCAAGGACCCCGGGTTAGGGGATGAGACCACCGACAAGGCGACGGAGTCCAGCAAAAACGGGAAATATGATAAACCACCATTTAGTTATAATGCTTTGATCATGATGGCCATCAGGCAGAGTCCCGAGAAGCGTCTCACCCTGAACGGCATCTACGAGTTTATCATGAAAAACTTCCCCTATTACCGGGAGCACAAGCAAGGCTGGCAGAACTCCATCCGCCACAACCTGAGCCTCAATAAGTGCTTCGTGAAGGTGCCCCGGCACTACGACGACCCCGGGAAGGGCAACTACTGGATGCTGGACCCCTCCAGCGACGACGTGTTCATCGGGGGGACGACGGGGAAACTCCGGAGACGCTCGGCCACCTCCCGGGGGAAACTGGCCATGAAGCGGGGGCTGCGCTTTGCGCCCCTCGGATTGGGAATGAACCACGACCGGGGGGTCAGTAGTAATCCACTGTACTGGCAGATCTCGCCCTTTTTATCTTTGCATTCACACCCCCATTATAATGCATCGTCGCCGGGCTTTCTGAACCAAGGCCACTATGGGTCCCTTCTACCCGGGGTGGAGCAGCTCGGTAACGGGGACCTCACTCGCCCCATGCTGGGTGGATCGGCGGGGGGCGCACTGGGCTTGGCGACTAGTTACGGGGTGAACGCGTCTCCCGTCGGGCTCCTGTCGGGACAGGGGGGCTACTATCATGTCTCTGGCAGCCAGCACCACCATCAGAGCTCGCCGGGGTTCGGCGTGCCAACGTGCTCGCCACAGACCCTGCTCTCGGACACCCTCAGAACGTCGTTACCCTCTTTTACGACGGGGGTCTCGACGGGGGTCTCGAGCGGCTTTCCGGGATTATTGTCCCATCAGAAGAGGGTCACTTCTAACGCTTTCCTAAACTGATTTCATGACATCACCGCAACGTGAGGACTGGAGGATGTACAGGTTAAAACCACCATATAAATGGAAATTAGGGGTAAATATTACCCCAACATTGATCGCAACAAAAAATTATCAGATAAGGATAATTCCTCGATGCTAATATGGCCATATTATGTATCCTGAAGTGCAACAACGGTTTATTATTTTTTGCGTTATAACATTGGAAAGGGACAAACTTTGTTACCTGTGGTTTGTAAAACTGTAACTAGACTTGCCAAAGGTAACGATATATTTAGGGGGGTATTTATATCTTGTACAAAGTTGTTCAATGCTTTCTTTAAAATCTTTTATTTATGTTTTGTATTTATTGTACAATGTATTTAAATTATATTGTCAGTGTATAACTCATCAGTATTGAGAGAGAAAAAACATACAGCATTATAAGTTATTTATATAATTATTAATTTTCAAATCGTTTTGGTGAAAAACGCCTTAAACAGATCAGGGGTTAAAGACAAAAGGGGGGAAACTATAAACGAAAGCCTACAAGTCATATCTACTCAGGTTCCCCGTCCATATAGGCTCTATGTGGCTAACTGATGTAGGCCTCAAATGGTATGCAACACATTTTAGAGAGAAGTAGAGGTTTGTGTGTTTTCTTTTTGTTAATCATAGCCTATTTTGTCCTCTGTTTTGTCAATGGGGCCGTTTACAAGCGCATGTAGGCCACAGCAGTGCATGCCAGTACCTATAGGCCTCCACATATGCTATAGCATGCCCGGTGACTGACCCTGTGACCCATCTGTTTTCATCTTTCATATAAAGCATATGAGATTTCAGCTTCTCTGTAAAAAAAAACACACACACACACAAAAAAAACAGTCCCTGTTGTCTTGACCCCCCCCATGGTGGTTTTTGATAAAGGTGTAACCTTTAAGGCCTTAGCAAGACCCTTTAACTATGGAAGGTGGTTTGTATCAAATAATAGGCTAATGCTAAAACGACCTGCATTGCCCCACGGTTAACTGCATTGAATAATACTTACGCCTAGACACTTTCTTGTTTATGCCTATACCCCCTCTGACCAAAATCTCTGACCCCTTTACCATCGCACAAGCATTCTCTGTGCTCCACCGCGTATAGACCTATTATAATAATAATATTCTCTGATATTACCATCGCACATGCATTCTCTGTGCTCCATAGACCTATTCAACTGATCATGTTGTTCATTTGTATGGTATAGGCCTATATTTCACCATTACGCCAACTGACATGGCCTATTGGCCTGTGTAGGCCCACCACAGCTTGGGAAACACTGACTTATGACAATCTGCAATAACCACACGTGTTTCCATCATTAGGTCACGTCCTGTTTAGGCTAGCTATAGGAGGACTTTATATGCGCTGACTGACAGAAATGGGCCTAAACAATTGACCGACGTATTCCCATTATTTGTAGGCCAGACTTATTTATTTAACGACATTATTCTTTGGATGTCGTTATGTTTTTCTTTTTTTGTAAATGTTTAAAAAAGTTTTGCACTTTTTGTTGTTAGAATAGCCTATCTAATGTATGAAGTATGTTGTCTGTTTTTGTTGCTGTATGTTTTCAAAAAAAACTAACTCGATTAAAGGATAAAAAAGTACATATTTGCACTAAGGTATATATGTCTAGCGCAGAGGTACAGTAGCCTATCTCGTGCCCCTCCGTGACGCAAGACAGGCAGAGTACGATGTGATTGCCGGGGTAAAACGGCCCAGACATATCGTGACGTTAGAATTATAAGGTTCTATCTCCATTTTTGTCAAAATTGAGTTTTTTTACATAATCTGATCCATTAGGTGTTTATTAATGCCTGTGTGGTGTTATTTTTTTAAATGTTGACATTTTTGAGTTAGTAATTCATAAAATACAAAGGTTCCATCTCACAAAACATAATGGAATGTAAAAACTTTGACGCTCAATATCTCTGAACTACCCTAAACGGAGATAGAACCTTATCATTCTAAATTCACGATATGGCTGGAACGCAATGGACACTTCAGAGGAGGAAATTGGTTCAAACTATTGACCCAACAGCAGCAGGGATATATATACACATGAACTTTCCCTTGAACCCATGTTGGCCCAAAGTGGAATCCTAGTTTGGGATCCCGAGCGCAACTCGGATTTCTCTCTCTCGAATTTCTTAGAATTCAGTTCTAAAATAATCATAGGCCTATCTTTACGTTTTTTCTTATTAAACCTATCCTTTATGTATCTAGGTTAGTGCCATTTAAATAATATTCATTATAAGGGGACACAATATAGGGCACATTCGAATGTTATAATGTCATTCTAATATTATTGATGATAGTTAATTTGGGACGCAATCATGCGTACATTTGCGTTGGTACGGTGAAGGTTAATCTGTCAAAGATCTAGTTTTTTTTGTTTAATAGACCTAGTTTAAGCCTTTATAGGTTAGGTCTATATGACATACTCTTATGACATAGCCATGTCCTATTGCAAATTGGTAACGACATGATATTTCATTACATCCATTAGGATATAGCCTACATTTCGTGACGTTAGAATTATAAGGTTCTATCTCCATTTTTGTCCAAATTGAGTTTTTTACATAATCTGATCCATTAGGTGTTTATTAATGCCTGTGTGGTGTTATTTTTTCAATGTTGACATTTTTGAGTTAGTAATTCATAAAATACAAAGGTTCCATCTCACAGAACATAATGGAATGTAAAAACTTGACGCTCAATATCTCTGAACTATCCTAAACGGAGATAGAACCTTATCATTCTAAACGGAGATAGAACCTTAACATTCTAAGATCACGAAATGGTAAAAGAGCCATGACATTGAATAGTGTAAACATTATGGAATTCAGTTGAAATGTGAAATGTGTGGGGAGCCTTAAAGGCTATTTGATATGACTGCAGTGGAGCGATCGATGGCCGTCTTTAGGCAGCCTGGTCTCACACGGCAGACGTCAGAATTCGACGTTTATGGACAAACGTCGAATTCTGACGTGACATTGCATCAATGCAATTGCAACAATCTCACGTCAGAATTCGACGTTTGTCCATAAATTCTAACGTCTGCCGTGTGAGACCAGGTTGCACAGCCCAGCAGCCTTGACGTGGCAGGCCAACCGCTTGCAACACTAGGCCTCATTCAAAAGCAGTTCATGTGTCGTCTATGCATAGCCTTTACAATGATTGTGTGTTTTAGAACTCAATTCCTCGAATTCACAAATTAAAAGGTGTATTTGCTCAATTATTATCAGAGCATTTTAAATGTTTCATGTTTTTTGCTATTAGTGCAGGGCATGCCTATGTTTTGTAGAATTTAATGGGTGGATTTGCTATTCAGGCTATGGGTCCATGCATGGTGACAGAAAGTCAGAAATGGTTGTGAAAGTCAGCTACCAAGTTGAGTAATGGTAAATATACAAGCTGGAGTTTAGACCTAAACCCGGATTGAAACAAAAGCAACAACGTTAAACATTGTTCTACGATATCATTTTCTGTTTAACCTATTTGAGCCGAGGCGATGACCTATCGTGACGTTAGAATGATAAGGTTCTATCTCCGTTTAGAATGATAAGGTTCTATCTCCGTTTAGAATGATAAGGTTCTATCTCCGTTTAGAATGATAAGGTTCTATCTCCGTTTAGAATGATAAGGTTCTATCTCCGTTTAGAGTGATAAGGTTCTATCTCCGTTTAGGGCAGTTCAGAGATATTGAGCGTCAAAGTTTTTAATTTCCATTATGTTTTGTGAGATGGAACCTTTGTATTTTATGAATTACTAACTAAAAAATGTCAACATTTTTAAAACAACACCACACAGGCATTAATAAACACCTAACGGATCAGATTATGTAAAAAAACTCAATTTTGACAAAAATGGAGATAGAACCTTATAATTCTAACATCACGACATATTGTTATTCTATAAGAATATTAAGCTGCTATAATTGCACGAGTTGCATTGTTCTTGTTATCTGTATAGGCTACTTATTAAACTTCTACATGTGTTTGCAGCAGAGCGTATATCTCTATCTCTATATTATTATGCAATAACCAAAATCTAATGATTATATTACAAAGTTATTAAATTACTAGCAATATGTTTGGTATTTTGGTGGAAAAACTTTTATTTAGGCAAGAACTATTATTTTAAAAGTGTAAAAACAAAGCAATGGACTATAGCCTATACAAATTCATCGACAGATCCAAAGCCTCGGGCCAAACATGGGCCAAACATTTGACAGCACACAGGTACATTCATACTTGAATGTGGTGGTGCGTTTGTGGGCGCACTCTTCAGATGGACAGATGAATTATTTTATACAACACCTTGGATGGGCCCATTTCTCCCGGGGCACAAATGCACCCTAAATAGGCAATTTCTGCACAATTTCACGTGTTTATAATGTAGGCCTATCGTTATAACCATAATCACATACCTTTGATGGTCGATGAATGTTGCTATCATGCATCAAGCCAATGGCGATAATTATAAGGATAAGCCCATGCTAACTATCATCAGAAATAATTGTAATCCAACAGGGTAATATGTGGCATAGGCCTATTGATCCATATGCCTCAGGCCTTCATTTGTATCATAGGCTCTGTGAAACACTAAGCGATCAAACATATTACCAATTTCAGTGCCAATATATTAGGTTAGGCTATTACATTCTGTGTAGACCTCGTTTAACAATAACATCCTTGGGGAATCTTTAGGATTTGGATTTGTGTGTTAAGTTTCGGGGGTTAGCGTCAAGGTTAAGGGTTTAGTTTGTAGTTATGCATGGTCAAGGTTAGAAGAGAGTTACAGTTTAGCCTATCACTGAAAAAACTGCCTAGATCAGCTAAGCTGGTTATGCTGATGACCATCTAATCCTGGTTATGTTGCATGGAGACTATTTTAAAGTATTGAGCAGTTTCATCTATAGGCTTTGTGATAGCTGGTGACCAGTGTGTAATGGTGTTTCTTGGTGATTTATGCTGGTGCACAGCTCAAGCTTGTTTTAGGTTGTACCAGTTTATGTTGTGTGTTTATGTTGTGTGTTTATGTTGTGTGTTTATGTTGTGTGTTTATGTAGTTAGTCATGCTGGAGACCATTCATCTGCCATCTAGTTGACGAGTACACCCACTTCCGCAAACCATGCATGCCACATAACTTTAATACATTTAATTCGATTAAATGCAACTAAAATGTAGGTCTACATGGTCTAGATTTACACCAAATAAGGTTAAATTACGTCAGTTGCCACACCTTAAAAACAAATAGGGTTTTTGGCATTATTTGGGATTTTTGCATTATTTAATCTCTTTTATGCATTTTTTTCTTCAAGTAAAAAATTGTATGCCACATAAAACAAATCTAAATGAACATTGTAGAAAATAGCAGAAATAATGACACCTAGGCTACACACACACACGCACACACACACACACACACACACACACACACACACACACACACACACACACACACACACACACACACACACACACACACACACACACACACACACACCGTTGCAGACAAATCCACGTAGGATTCAACATTGAGCTAAACTAGGGTCAAGGAGAGAAAGCTCGTTTAACCAGTTCTTAGGCTATATAAGAACTGGTGTGCACCGTTGAGTCTTGTCACATTTCGGTAAAGGCTGTGGGTGAGATGGAGATGTCCTGCTCTACAAAAACATTACAGCTCCTCTAACTAAACCAAACAAGTTCTGTATAGGGTTACTAGTATTGTGACTGAGTGCCAATGGCACCTGGTCCTAGCTTTTTACATTTTTATTATGATGACTGATCGTGAGTTTAGAATGATAAGGTTCTATCTCCGTTTAGAATGATAAGGTTCTATCTCCGTTTAGAATGATAAGGTTCTATCTCCGTTTAGAATGATAAGGTTCTATCTCCGTTTAGGGCAGTTCAGAGATATTGAGCGTCAAACTTTTAACATTCCATTATGTTTTGTGAGATGGAACCTTTGTATTTTATTAATTACTAACTCAAAAATGTCCAACATTTTAGAAATAACACCACACAGGCATTAATAAACACCTAATGGATCAGATTATGGAAAAAAACTCAATTTTGACAAAAATGGAGATAGAACCTTATAATTCTAACGTCACGTGATGACTGATGTAGGCCTATAGATTCACTTACTTGAGACAAAATACTTGTATAACATAATTATATCTACAATGTAAATGTAAAAATGAAGGCCTATTACCATAGGTATAGGTTAGGGTGGAATCCTCAACTCGTGATCCGCGCACGTAACTCAGACATGTGGGTAAATCTTGCAAAATTTGATATCAATGGAAATGTTTCGCGATTATTCGATTTTACGCGCGGATCTCGAGTTAGGACACAGTGATTGATTGTTAGTAGGGGAGGACGGGGTTGGTCGTCACACTTTTTACTGTTATTTGAATCCCTCACAAACTGTATCCTTTATAGATTCCATGTCCCGTGTAAAGGAAGTCTGAAGTGTCAGGTAGTAATGGAGTGCCCTTACTCTCCTTAAGATTATTCTGTTCAGAAGATGTGGACCGTCAAATACGTGTTGTGCACTTGTGACAACCATCCCCATTGTGGGGTTGGTTGTCCCTATGTTATTTTAATGGGATTTTTTTTTAAAAAGATGAACATTTTCAGAACTGAATTTAAAAGTTTAATTTCAGTGAAATACATCACTTAACATCAACTTAACACATATTAACACATCTGAACATAACACCAACAATAAAACTTTTTTTTTTTTTAAAAGGTATGTCCTTAGCTCACCCGTAACAACATCTTTGCAAGCAAGCTCAGGCTACATTTGACCACCTGTGACATACAGACTCATGAAACCAGATCTGGGCTGACATTAATTCCTCACAACCATTATAACACCAGCCTATGATAACCATTATAACACCAGCTATGATAACCATTATGCCCACCCTCATTCAATTAGAATAAATCCCATGGCACCACTGTCATCAACCATTACCACCATAACCAGCCAACGTTCAGCTGTTGACTGTGAACCTCATTAACCATCATGACTGATGGCCAACATCTAAGCTGGTTGACCATCTTGACCACCTCAACATTAACTTGATCACCACTCTGTGACGTTAGAATTATAAGGTTCTATCTCCATTTTTGGTCAAATTTGAGTTTTTTTTACATAATCTGATCCATTAGGTGTTTATTAATGCCTGTGTGGTGTTATTTTAAAAAAATGTTTACATTTTTGAGTTAGTAATTCATAAAATATCTCCGTTTAGAATTATAAGGTTCTATCTCCGTTTAGGGCAGTTCAGAGATATTGAGCGTCAAAGTTTTGACATTCCATTATGTTTTGTGAGATGGAACCTTTGTATTTTATGAATTACTAACCAAAAAATAAATAACACCACATAGGCATTAATAAACACCTAATGGTTCAGATTATGTAAAAAACTAAATTTTGACAAAAATTGAGATATTCTAACGTCACGTAATGGCCAAGACAGAATGGTTTTCGGGCTCCGAGACAGGCTGAGACGAAGTTTGCCAGGAGTGGTCTTGTCTTGCCCGTCGGCCTGCCCCCCTTGTTCTCCGGGAGCTCGTCTTACCCCTGGAAACTCCAGGACAATGTTGAGAAAGCTAGTTAAGATTCCAAACTTGGGAGAAAGTTACACCATTACTAGCCTGCCACACATTAAATATGTAGAAAGTATGCGTATTGACATATATAGGCCTAACTGTGAGTAACTGTGTGTAAGATAAGAAGATAAGAAGACATCCACACAAAAGGTAGGCCCTATAGGCTATAGTCTATGATTCACATTAATACTTTTAAAACACTTTTATAAATTAACATTACGTTAACATTATTAATCTAATATATAAACAGTGATAATACAACTTGTTTTCACTTATTTTTTCATCGTGTTTTGTTCTAAATTGCTAATAATTGTAAATGATTACTTGGGAATTAGAATTTTTTTCTGTCAAGCCATTCAAAGAAATCTGTTGCCTTCCTTATCGGCCATGGGCAATGTCCTAAGCATTACTGTTATATTTCCACGCATACCGAGCTAGAACAGGCGAAAATGAACTCAAATTCACTGAGTGTATTCTTTCATATTCAAATCTCCCACTCGCAAATGTAGGCCTAAATTGCACATAATAACTCAAATGTTAAAGTTAAGTATCACATCACAAATTAGGAAAACATTTCCCACTAACTTTGCTTGGTTTATGTTCCAATGGTTTGTAGTAGCCTATGCTATAGGCCAATAAGTCCAATGGGGTAAACAGGGTACAAGCAATAACACTGAAATAACTCAAGACACTACAAATAATGACATTATTTTTAATTAGGTTAAAGGTAAATTCGCAATGGAAAATTATTATTATATATCTTGACTCACCATAAAGTTCGCACAAGTAGAGGTATGTCTACCACAATAGGCAATGAACATATAAACCACGTTTGGGCGTCTAACATTGCCCCTGGGTGTTGCAGCAGAACAAACCGATTGTTCTTGCAGGCTTTACTGGGTTACTTGTCATGTAACACTGGATGAGTGATGAGGGATCTTCAATGCAGAGTCTGGGCCTCAGACAACACACCTGAATGAAAGACAGGAACCCCAAGGGGATTGCATGTTTTGGCCTGGAGACAGTCACAGCTGACAGTAATAGGAGACACTTCTTCGAGTCCTGATGTTTATGACTATGCACGATAACACAATACTGTAATAGAATAGTACATCATATAATACAACAGGATCCTTATAATGTAATTTAATATAGCTACGACATATTAGCATAAGCTATTATACTATGGGCCTAGAGTACAAAGTACACATCCTACATTGAAGGGTATATCCATCCATCGATGCATTTTGTATGCAGCAGAATCATTACCTCATTTGACCTTCAGGGAAAGGTCATGTTTTTCCTTTGAAGCTGTTTGAACGCTGCCCTGCCCTGACCTTCGGTTGAGACCATCTTTCCCGGTCATGCACAGAGCCACGATGCCCCATCCGTTTGACACAGCAATATCTGGCTGAAGGAGGTTGATTCTAAAAACAAAATGTCAATTTGAATGACCATAGAAAGTTAGACAATAATATTATAGGTGTATTTTGCCATAAGACATTCATTATTATAAATGAATGTAAAACTAGCTGAGTGGCCTATCGGACGACTGATAGCCCAAAATGCCAGATACCAAATATTGATTCTGAATTAGATTAGATTCAACTTTATTGTCATATAGTTTATTGAATATACCATACATCCAGAGCTCGAGGGCAGTTGATGGGGGATTTTAAATCCCCAAAAGTTCTAATTATGTAAGATAGAGCAACTTTTTTCACTTGGCTTTTCGTTTCCTTCAAGCAATAACCCTGCATGCTTCTAACCCTAATTACAAATAGGCTACAGTTTATTCCATTGTAATTACTACAC
Source organism: Nansenia antarctica (assembly GCF_963989245.1). NCBI lineage: Eukaryota > Metazoa > Chordata > Actinopteri > Argentiniformes > Microstomatidae > Nansenia > Nansenia antarctica. Next base: position 19,266,066 of record NC_137692.1, on the reverse strand, counting down.
TGAAAAAATGGGAAATAGCAGGTCTTTGAATTTACACAAATGAAATCACTATATGCAACACAATTAATTCATATTCCTTTTGTGAACATGGTTTAATCAAGTAGACTTCAATCGTTTATGGAAAATGTTGAATGTACTTGTTTCTCTCGCGTTGATTGAAATGGATTAAATTGAATTTGGTCACCACCGGAAATGGGATATTCAAAAGGCGCCAGGAAGTGACGGTGGTCACTCTCTATAAGAAGCTAAAAAAACATCGTTGCCACATTCTGGAAGATGCTTTGCAGCCAGCCAGTCACGCTGTGACAGAGTTAACGGAGAAAGTAAGTATATGTTGAATGCACTTATTGTAAGTCACTTTGGATAAAAGCTTCTGATAAATGACTGTAAAGTAATGCTAGCTGTCCATATATTTTCTGTTGTGCAATAGCTAATGTTATAAAAATGTATAAGCTAGCTAACGTGTGACCAAGTTATTTCAACCTAGCTAACTCAAAATCGTCATACCACTTGTAGCCAAGTTGACTATCACCTTTGTGGCTTTCTAGTTAGCTAAATTAAGTCCAAGAGGAAGGTATTTAACCTAACTGTACAATGTAAATACAATTTGGCCATTCAAACACTCTTGGGGACTAAGTGAATTAGGAAGACTCGCTTTTTTGCTAGCTAATGTTGCATCACTTCAACCAAAGTGAGATTAAGCCAACAGCGGCCATTTTGTCCAGCATTGCGCCAATGGCATTTTTGCTTTGTGCTTTTGTTATACATGTTTGTCTTTTAATTTGGAGTCAATTTACCGAGTTCACCTCACTGATCTTCTTTCAGGTCCATAATCCTATATACAATGCAAGTTACTACTTACATTATAATTACAACCGTTTTATGAGCATTAATCTGTGACATTATTTCGGAAGTGAAGAGGAATTGAACTCTTAGAGGACAATGTAACTATATAAAATGCTTAATTATTGTTAAAACCAACATAGCCTTTGTCAGGGTTTTTTGTCTGAGTTTTTATTTTCTTCATTTCAATTTGCTCCTCGCTTCAAGCACCTTGGAGAGTTGGAAGAGTTCCTTGAGTCACTTGGAAGAGTTCATTTCCCTGACCTTATTATGCTACCAAATCAACCAATCAATCAATCAAGCAATCAATCAGTCAATTATGTAGCTATAGGTTTTATGCATTTGGAATGATACTAGGCCTTTACAAGTCAGTTAAATAGACAAGAGAAATTTGGCTGACCGTCATGAGATTCCTGGAAAATAAATAGAATTCATGTTGCAGATCAATAACAGATCAATAACATTGGTCAAAGGCATTTGTACCACAATTCAATGTAGTATAAACGTTTAATTATTAATAGATCTTGCTTCCTTTGACAGAATAAGGCTTTAACTTCAACTGTTGGCCCCACAGTGAATAAAGTCTGTCAATATTTTATTCTATTTGGCCTACAATCATGTGTACTGTCCCAACTCTCATCGGTTTTGATGGGGCAGTTTTAAAGATCATAACATATGCCTGAAGAGATCTTCTCAGAAGCTTCCACAGCACTTAAGACTTTACACATGGCTGGCTGAGAAGCCTAAGGAAACCATCTCACGTCATCGGGATATTTAACTAAAAGGAACTACACTCATAAGGACTGAGACAGTAATAATATTTATATATCTATAAATAATAATATATTCTTTAGATATGATTGATATTCTTTAATAGAATATATGTTCTATATGTCATGTGGAATCAATGTCTTTGTAAACTAACAATGTAGCTTCAGTGTATAGCTTCAATGTCATAGACCGTCAGTCCTTGCATGGAGGAATCTTAGGTGCTAACATTTCTCTGGACTTATCCCTCAGCAACAATAAAGTGTATGGGAATCCTATTTTGCAAGATGAATCATTCTGAATTGTGGCTTTAAACATTGATGTATGATATCTCCTATATTGATATATTATGGCGAATACCTAACAAGTTATGCTGCACAATGCTGAGTATTTTGTAGAATGCAAACTTGAAGTATGAAGTAGAAAAGAAAGAAGAAGGATAAAAACAAAGCAACATGGTGTGCAAAGATTGCAGAAAAATATAAAGGGATACTTCTCCCAAAAATCTGGGCACTCTTGAAGACAATAGTATTTGTAGTTAGAACGCAGACAAACGGCAAGACATTTTGGTCCATGGTCTTCATGAAGACATTAAAACTGAATTTGATGAACAATTAATTATTAATTGACAATTAAGAAATTATGGTCACGTTTACATCAAAAGTATTTGGAAGTCTTTCTTAAATCCAACCGACTCGAGCTTTGCACACACTGATAAAAACCTTGTGCCAATTCCATCCCACACTTTTTCTCTTGGACACACACACGCACACGCACAAGCACACGCACACGCACACACACACACACACACACACACATCTCAGATTTATGTTAGCAGGAATGATTGTACATAAACAAAAACAGTATGTATATTGAATGAACATCAATATTTAAACAAAATGATTCTCAACCTGTGAAATTAAGAGCGTAAAATGTTGTTATAGGTTTTAATCATATCTTATCTGGTGTAATTGCTATCTCCACAGAAAAAATTAGGCCAAAAATAGCAGGTACAGTAGATCTCAGGTAGTTCAACATGATTGCTTAATATCACTATAATCTGAAGTAGCTGCAGGTAGATATGAACCCATACCTGGATCTACTGTATGAAGTTTAAAAACAATTCAAGACACTGCCAGTCCTGATTATGATGTAATGTGATTGTAGGATTGTTGATCTATACAAAAGTACATAGTTCTCACTCTGTGATCAAACGTAACTTTATGTCAAACAATTGATCAATTACATGGGGTGCCCAAACTACAAACAAAACGTGAATTCATTCTGAACAGTGAGCACAACTGGAATACAATATCAAGGTGATCATAGCCTCTGTCTCTAAACATATCATTCACAAATTCTAAAGCAATAGTAAACCGGAATGAGCACTATGGTAGACTAATACCTATAAGCATATATAATGTAAGCATATAGCATACTGTGACATGGGGCAGGGAAACTGGTTTTATGTGAGTTCTATGTTTCATAAATTGAGGCAGGGGCATTCATTATTATCGCTATTGAAGCTCAGTGGTGATATTTCATTCATTTTAGGAGGCTGTCCTGCTAAGAAAATGACCCAGCATGAACCAATGACAACATACTTTCATTACCGTCTCCACCACCTCTTAGTAGATCATCTCTGACCCCATGAAAAATAACGTCATTGACGTTTTAAGATGAAGACAGAAGCAAGGTAGGAGATCCTCTCCAGTGTGTAACTTTCTCATTTTACTAAATAAATATAGAGTGATGCATTTTCCTCTCATACAATTCATTTGAATCTTTATTGATAAATTCCTATGGGTCATATATAAAATACAGTAATTGTATAGAAAATTGTCATGTAAAAAGAAATATTACTTCTTAATTTAATTTGGTCAAGGTTTTAATACAATATTTCCCTTGGCCATTTAGAGTATATTTTCACTGATACAAATGTACACCATACAATTAATGGAGTTTGTAATAACTTCAAAATAAAGCTATTATTGAAATTCTATAGAACAGAACGCGGTGTAATTTTAATGAAATGTTGACTTCCTGTTTTTGATCCTAACCTTCTGTAGAGCAGAACGTGGGCAATACAATTACAAACAAATAAAAGCCTCCACATCAATATATCCATGTTAAAATATGTATTATTTTATGACTTCCATATAGATATGTATCTTGCCAGAATAACAAGCTGGCAAGACATCGGTTTCTCTTTAAAAAAAAAAGGAATTGACAATAATTCAAGCATATATATAGATAGATATACAGAAAATAATTATGTTATCAGTCAAAAAGGTAATTAAGAAATAACGCATCTGAGAAGTGCATGTATAAATGTTACATTTAATCAGATATCATGTAGGAAAATGTCTACAAATTCAACATCTATTATCCCCAGCAAAAATGTTAACACAGATCTCCCCCCACATGGGTGAATAAACATCAAATGAAAATGATTGTATGCTATTATACAAAATCACAACAGAATCAGAATCCTGCAAAAATATATATCCATTATATTTCCAAAATATATTCAATATAACTTCTTAAATAATTTACAATCCCATAGCAGATTCAATGGGAATGCAATGAGAATACAATAGAAAAGTACATTGTGGACCCTGGTATATGAAACGACGTATTAGCAACACACACAGTATAAGAATACTGTAGATTTAATTACGCTGTTTTTTCTATATTATTTTATCTGATCATTTTGAATGAACAAAGGTCTAACTTTTAACAGAAGTCAGATTCAGAGACAATCACTGTCACACTTGAACAATAAGTCTGATTGTAGTTTTTCCTGCTTTTAAAAGACAAAAAGCTGTGTAGCTGTTAGCAAAGTAATGAAAAACAACTTCAAAGATATATTCATATTCTCTCTTTTTTCAAATAATTTTTCTAATCAAAGAACATATCTTTAATATGTTCAGAACAACACGCGACACAATCTTCCATCAGAATCTTAGGTCTTAGACAGAGAGTAGCTGTTTTAGCACAAACTGAATGCACTTCAGCTCTGCTCGACATCTTAACCCTTAGCCCCACACGTCACAAACACCTTCAGTGACCCTGCATCATTTAGTTAGACATTGTGGGGGCATTTGTGCACTAGTTTCAAAGAATTACTCTGGAATCGATGGGCTTTAAACCATGCACGGCCATGTTCCCCACCCCACCCCACAATCTTCCATCAGAATCTTAGACAGAGAGTAGCTGTTTTAGCACAAACTGAATGCACTTCAGCTCTGGTCGACATCTTAACCCTTCGCCCACACGTCACAAACACCTTCAGTGACCCTGCATCATTCAGTTAGACATTGTGGGGGCATTTGTGCACTAGTTTCAAAGAATTACTCTGGAATCGATGGGCTTTAAACCGTGCACCGCCATGTTCCCCACCCCACCCCGCCCCTGGTGAAGATTGCGTGTGGAATCTCTGAGTACGGTTAGCTGAGGGAGCATGCGTACACCCGGGCCAAATGACCTTCCCCTCTCTGGCTGTGATGGAGGGAGGCAGGGCGCAGGGCGCAGGCGCAGCGGCATCCACAGCGTTCCGTGACAACACTAATAGTCTGCATGGATCACTGGCACGCAAAGTCACATCCGATTACGATTATCTTAATATTCCACTGGTTCTATTTTCAAATCTCCTATAGATAAATGGTTCGCAGAAATGGACTGCAATCTCCTGCAGACTCTATAGTTCCACATGTAGTGAGGCCTATGACTCTGTTTCCATGCCCATGATAGTGTCTCTCTGCTGGGCTGTGTGAGTAGCTGAAGCAGCCTGGTTCTATAGTTCCACATGTAGTGAGGCCTATGACTCTGTTTCCATGCCCATGATAGTGTCTCTCTGCTGGGCTGTGTGCTCCCTTTTCGCCATCCGCCTACCCAACCTAGATCATTTTTCTTCGAATTGAGGTTCCGGCATTTACAGGAATAAAGGCTTGCATCATTTTAGATTATTATGTATGCATGTTTTCATTTGTCAAGTTTTTAAAAATGTATAACGTCATCTGCTTTAAAGGTAATTAAGCCACGCAACTTTCAAACTGCGCAGTGGTTCTGCTTTGCAGCCAGCAGCCGCCATTTTCTGTGACCTTCCATATTCGCTTTGATATGCAAATAATATCAGTGAAGTGCTGATTTGTCTATAATGTAAAACGCAACAAACATTACTGTGTGATGGCGTCATCACATTTCCAGCATTCTTTCCTCTTAGTTTTTGTGGCACCCATCTAGGGATGATTTTAACATTCTCAGCACACCAACACATTTTTTAATAACCTCACACATTCTCGCAAGCTCACGGTCTTTCCAGGTCAATCTTGCAATCTCCCGACTATAATGGCCAATCTTTTTGCAGTCTTTGAAAGCACTGATCCTTTAATTATCGGCCTGAAAATGAATTGTGATCGCACAACGTAACCCAAAGGAAATATCTTAAATAGTGTCGACAAATATCTGGATCTGTTCTAGCATTCAGACAGTGCAGTGTCTGAGCTCCTTATGCTGTGTGGCACCACAGAGAATTATGGGTAAGTGTGTGTGTGTGTGTGTGTGTGTGTGTGTGTGTGTGTGGGGGGGGGGGGGGGGGGGGGGGGGGCAACCAGTGGAGGCTGGCAGAGGGAGAAGTCAAAAGACGGGCTCACTGTTACACCATTCCATGCATGATAATGAGCCCATCCTCAGATTTCTACCTCCACAAGCCTCACATGGGGGTGTCGGAGGTAGGGTGGGAGGTAAAAGGGGGGAAGAGTTAGGGTTCTCACTATCGCTGTGTGGAAAAGAGCCAGAGTTGAGGCCGAGGGCACGCTGAATGACAGACACATCCCTGGCTTTGCCATATGGCGTGTGACCCCACCCTCACCCATGGAAAAAGGATGCCACCATTACAAGTTAAAGAGAAACACGAAACACGCAAGCGAACATTAATAATAACTTCCTGTGAAAAGAAATCCCTTTTACAACTATCTAAAAGGGAGCATTCCTGAAGTAGATTATACGTGAATTCTTTGATTAACTATTAACTGCAAAACACTGCAAAGAAGTTTTTAAAGTTTTGAAGCAGAAACTGAGCTCTACGCATTGCATTCTAAATGCTGCTTAGAATGCACCTGGCATGGAATATCAGTATCACCCTGTGAGTTGAATTTACTGAACAATTCTTCATTATTACATGTCTAGCTGTGATACAGTTTTCTATATTTTTATTATCGTAAGCATATCATCTACACATATAGACGAAGGGTGTAATAGTTCCCTGTTATGAAGGGATATGAATAGGCTTCCGTAGGACACTATTGATGATGACCATCATAATAGTAAAGTCTTTTTAAGTCAACACAGACATTGGGAACACATATTATCCAGCATATGTGGCTCATGCACAAAACTAACTGTTTGAATATAAACTAAATGTGGTTTCAACGGCTCAGATGCTTGGATTATGGCATATGGATTATCAAATTCACAAGAAACACAAAGATTGGTTTGTGTGATCCAGTAAATTATTGCGGAGTTTTGCAATAATGCCAGTGTGCTGGAGCTTTACGTGTGTGTATGTGTTTCTAGGAATTTCACCAGTCCTCCTAAATAAAGGAAATAGTGTTTTGAATTAAATAATACATATACATTCAAAACATATGATCAATTATCCCAATTATCCTACACTAAATATAACAGTTATGAGGGACATTACTCAGGCTATACTAAATACTGTATATTTACATCTGAATTGATGTCTAAATAAACTCCTAAATACATGCAACATCGCTTTATTGATTAATATGATTTTATTTGCTGCTGTTGTTTCCCTTTATTGATTTACTTCAGAATACAAATGTTCCAAGTACTTCCCATACATGGTCAATACATATTTAGTCTGTTAAAAATGCCTTAGGATGACATGAGGGAAATTGGTCTGTAAAAGAGTTGAATGTAGCCTATGCATAATAGTTAGCCCATACAATTATCCTCTTTAATAGTAGCCTATTCTAAAATACGATAGATGATAATAACACATGTATAACAATTATATATTACTAAGTGTTCTGAGCAAATACCTAATTATGTATTATTTTATTGAACAAGGGTTTAAAATTGAATGTGCATAATTGATCAAATACAAATGATTCTATATTGTTTGGAAACGATTTATGTATTGAAAATTTGATTATCTGACGCATATTGGTATTCTAGCACTATTTCTGTGTTGATGGTGGCATGCCATAAAATTAACTTGAGTGTTATGATCATCAACAATAAATAACACAATGGGAGATCACAATAATAATTATGTCCAAAAAACGTTGAAATAAACTTTATCGAAATAAAAGATGATAATGAAACAGCCATCCCATAGGCATGTATGTATTAAGCAGGAGAACATCATATTTGATATTTGTTTTAACTAGGCTGGCAGCTGAGAGTGAGTCTTTTCTTTCCTGTTATCATTTCATGTAATACAGCATTTAGAGTTCACAAAGCCAGTGTTGTCAACTTGCGAATTAAGACAGATTCATTTGTAGGTTTTTTATTAGCATCTTTGACTTAAGATGGCAAAATATAATATGGTGGTCTAGCTGCGTCTTCAGAAATGTTAATAGCGAGATCAAGGTCAGAATTTTTTTTTAAGTAGTTACGTTAACAGACCGTAAATACATCACATTAGTATAGGCTACTCCAATTAAAAAACAGCAAAGTGCATCTTTAGGTGGATTTTGGCCTCCCGATTCTGATCACATTTGGAAGATACTGTAGCATGCACACGTAACACAACATATACATGTATGTTTACTGCAACTACTGTGGCCTTTTAATCATGAATTGGCCAAATCTGATGCAGTCCTTGCAGGACGTCAACGTGTTACAATGTACCACCAATAGATTATCAATAGACGGATATATCGATCAAAGGCTTAATCAATTAGACAAACAATAATGAATAATGTCATCTGATTTGACAGAAAAACATAACATTTTGAAGATGTGCTTTGTTCTTGGTTTATCCAGTAAGACAATACGTGAGAGAAAGCCAACCGAGTTCCATTTAGGTTCTATATTATACACGCTTGTCTTAGTCTAACCATTTATTGAATATAGAATGGTTTTTCAATTATAGGCTTGACATGTTTGGATGACTCTGAGAGCTCCATTTATATAAACAACTACAATACATAGGAGGGAGCTCATACATCAACCCCTCCCCCCTTTACTGGGAATGTCAGAACACACTCATGTACAATGGTAAGATATTTTCCTGTAATATTCAATATCAAACATTTCCCTGCTTTGCCCAAAAATTACTGTCAGACATCAAGTCTTGGTGTTGATTATATAGGATGTGTACTTTCAATATGTCAGCTAAAAGGTCTGCATGAACCTTGTAAGATATCCATACCCGTTTTTAATAATGCTCATCATTATATAGAATGTATTTCTACTTTCTGTTTGGAGAGGAGTCATTAACCTGTGGTCCTACCTTGTGCCAACATGACAGCTTACTGTACACAGGTCACTGATGTTGGGGATAACGCTGGGAGATAACAGGACGGTTTAATACCGGGGATAATCCTGTCTGCCAACACTAAGGACTGTTGGCCACATAGACAAACAATACATAAGACTGGCAGTTCATTAATATGGTTGTCAGCCTCTGATTTGACAGAATATTTTGATATAATGCTTTATCCAAAAAGACAATACGTGTGGGATAACAAAACCTTTCAAGGCCAGATCGAGTTGCATTTATTGATAGGCTATAAGGCTATACAGTAAAGAATCTTGCAGTCAAAATGAAGATCTGAGGGACAAAAAAAACAATTGCTCATAATGGTATGAACAGAAATACTATTTGTAAGCTAATGTGAATTTCAACAAGGTCTCGTGAATGACATCACAATAATCAATTCTTTGTGTCAAAAATGTCGGTGGGAATTCCAGAACACACTACTGTACATGTCACCCCAAAGTGGTTGAATGCTAAGAGAATGTATAGAGTGCACTTCTTCATTCTTGGCGATTTTCCCCTAGAGACTGGGTCCCACTCAAGACTGTTTTTGGGGCCCAAGCACTGTTTTATCTTTCGTGCGTTGTGTTTCCACCACCTGGGTGATTCTGAGGAGTTGGGGAGAGCAGACAGGAGCAAACTTTTTGACGTCATAAGAATCAAGTTCCCCCGTGAGTTTCACCCTCACACTAGCATGACTACTAAAAATAAATCTGTCAATAATGTTAAAATCTTTTGCCACCAGATTTCTTAATAACCATCCCTTTGAAACTAGAAAAGGAGTTGTGTGGTTGAATGTGAGGCATTAATTGATTTAGTTTGTATATGTACACAAAAAGAAGCATAGATTGTTCCAGTTAGGTGCTTATGCGTAGATGAGCAAACTTAATAGTGCAAATAAATGCTTTTAAACATCACTTAAAACCAACAGTTTATATTGCATTGGATTTCATGCTTTTGTAACATATAAGTAGCAGTCTAGCCTAGCCAAACAATAGGATTCACAGTACACATCGCACTCCTACCACCTAACCCTGTCTGTTATAGGAACACAGTCTAATACTGAGCTACTGAGATGCTAACCCGCGGATTGTCCGGTTGACGCGCCGTGCGTTCTAGTTTGGCTCCCCCCTACACTGTCCATGTCCCAAAAAAGTATCCCAAATCTCCCCCAAGGTCCCGGGTCATGGTAGGACCTTGAGGTCATGGCCCTGGGGTTTTTGGGGCTGTTCTGAGACTGAAACACAAAAGTCACCGGTAAAAGCCAAAAGTGACAGTGGAAAGAAGCGCCATCTGTTTACTTTGGGAGAGGAGTCATTAACCTGCGGTGCTACCTTGTGCCAACATGGGAGCTTACTGTACACAGGGTCACTAATGTTAGGCACTCGTGAAGGGATAATGCTAGGAGATAACAGGACGGTTTAATACTGGGGATAATCCTGTCTGCCAACACTAAGGACTGCAGTTGGCACATATTTCGTTGAATAACAATGAAGCTAAGGCTAACACACTAGGGGCTAAAGCAGGCCAGGGCGGGCGCCCACCATTTTGTCAGAAATTATTTCAGACGCTAACTGATGGCTAGCCAGAGATTAACGTTGTTGTAAATCAATGGATCAATTGACGTTGCTGGTGATATATTGGGCTAAAGTGAAACTCTTACCTTCAAATGGAACATTTTGTGAGCTAAGAACATGTTCTTCTTGCTAACTCTTGGGTTCAAAGCGAGGATTACTTTCATAGTCAAAGGCACGAACATTAGAGATTGGCGTGTAAAGGGCTTATGAAGACATCAAATACTGCCCAAACTTGTGGACACCACACAAAAAACAACAACATGATATCCTACAGAGCCAGTTCACAAACATGCGACAACTGTGATAAATAGTGATCGAGAATAGACAGCCAAGTGATCACCTTTAGCTAGAATAGAGCAGAGAAATAGAATAGTCCTCTGTGCAGTTGTATACAAGTTGAATGTCCGTAGTCAGGACAGATCAACTAAGAGAGGGAACATGATGACATAACCCGTTTCCACATGTCACCAAGTCCCATATGTTGTTCCAACACACAGGTGCACTGAAGCTCAAGCTCAGGTAAAGCGAGAGATCCTGTCAGCCTGCCAGTTCAGATCAGTTCTCAGTGCCACTACTACTGTGTGACATACATGTGTGTGTGTGTGTGTAATTCTTTCACAGCTCCATACACCCAGGTAGAAAGAAGCTGTCCCCTTATTAGCAGAGTAATGACGGCTCAGATTTGACCCACATCTATTTTCTACTAGCATCCGTGTGTACAACTTTGTTCCCTGGACCAGAAGTGGGCCAGCTGGCTGCCATTCGTGAGCCTTATCTTTGCCATGAAAAAAAAGGTCAGACCTTAGCCAGCGTGTGGATATGGCCCAGGTACGACCTTATTCCACAGGGCCAGAAGTGGGCCGGCTCTGGCTGCCACTCTGCCTCTGTTGAGTTTGTGGAGATCCAGCCATATGTATGGTAAACAACTCATGGTTGGATTGTCAGAGATTTCACATTTGTACATAGTTACATGGTTCTGTTTTTCAGAGTGCGATGCATCAACAATTGGGTTCACCCAATTGATGTGCTTTATGACGAGATACCCAATTAAAGAAGAATGCTTCACGAGTCAGACGTTTCCTTACCCTGAAAGTAATCTATGGGCCAGGAGAAACATAACCATTCAGATTTGTTTAAATAGCTAATGCTGACATCAGCTAATTGTAGCCACTGTTAACACAAAATTCACATGTAACCAAGTATTTTATTTCATGCTATTTGCGTAGATTCGGTTCAATTTAAAACTTGGTTGGATGCCCCTCGCACATTTTTGTTAGAGGGGGATAAAAAGTTGCTGAGGTTAGCAGTAGTTGTTTGTTTAAATAAATCCAAACCATGGATAACTTATTCACCTAGAGCAAATAATGTCTGGTTCTGATACTCTTCAAGTGGGAAAGTTCTAACATGCCATGGATGCGGCATAAGTTTTTCCTTTCCCAAAGACTACGTTCCAAATAGGATCCTTACTATACTATACTGCCTTAATGAGTGGAAAGGCATCAGGTGTGTCTAATTGGGACTCTAATCTCCTATAAATTAAGTATGTGTCGTTTGTTTGGGGAGTTTTTTAAAGGTCAGAGGAAGCTGATGCACTAGAGGTTTCTCAAGGTTTTCTTTTGCATACTTCAGATGCTTAATTTTTTGTTGAGGTCGTAGGAAAGGCTTCTTTCTGGCAACTCTGCCATGTAGGTCTTTGTTGTTTAAGGTACGCTGTATTGTAGTCCTGTGAAGTGAACTAGACCGGTGTGTGCTACTCTTTTTGCAGCTCTTTTGCAGTGATGTGTGGGTTCTTCTGAGCATTTCTCACCAGATCTCGGGCCATTCTATCAGAAAATGTTCTTGGTCTTCCAGATCTTGTCTTCACTTCAATTGTTCCATTTATTTTCAATTTTCTGATGATGTTTCTGACAGTGGAAATAGGTAGTTTGAAACGTTGCAACGTTTTTTGTAACCATCTCCTTGATGGTGGAAGTGAACTATCTTGATTCTGACATCCTTGGACAAGTGTTAGAGGAACCTATGGTTTTTAACACCAGACACAACAGCCACCGCACTCTGATACTTTAGAAGGAATGGAGTTACTTCAGAATAGTTCAACCCGGGAATTATATTCACCTGACTCATTGAAGCCCTAACGGGTAAATCACCATGGTCTGGGCCTTAGTAATCATCTTCTCAAAAGGTAACAAAGAATAATTTTTGCACAGGGCTCTTAAGCTTGAAAAAAAAACCAGGAAAAAAAAAAAACCTGTGCTTTAAAATGTGCAGAAAGGTGTCATGTTTAACTGTGTAGCATTTAGTGTTCACGTTATTAATACGACCATTTTCCGAGCCAAAAAGGAATTAGCATTTTGTGGTAACGATGAGAGTGCAAACTCGTGGCAACTATGTTGAGCTATTACTAGAGATGCTCCGATCAGGGTTTTTGGTGCCGATCACCGATCACCGATCACTGGAATCAGTGATCTGCCGATCCGATATCACCGATCACCGATCACAGCGTCGAAAATGGCAATTGAAGCATTCTATTTATTGTGTAGCATTATTTATGTTTTAAATTATTCTTAACACCATTGACATTGTATATTAAGTATTTAAATGAAATTAGGAGATGAGAAAGTATCATGAATTGACGACCATCTGTTTTATTGAATTCACAACCACCTGTAGCTTACTTCAGGAAAAACAAATAAAATGTGAAAATAAAAATCATAATAAATAAAATGTACACTGTCACATCAAATGTGCAACATTCCACTCGAATGAGAGGAACTAGGGGCTCTTAGAGAACTTGGAGCTTATACTGTAACTGTAGCTTTCCTGAGGAACAATAAACATACCCAAACTAAACTGCAACATAAACAGGCTATAGCCAAATATAAAATACTGTTTCAAGTCAGTCAGTTTCAAGTCATATTTAGGAGGAGATAAGACAGCAAGTCAGCAATAATCAATAAAACAAAAAAACAAAACATTGCACCTAAGGAGATTTCAGACTCAAACCTTACTTCTGATTAAGCAGCATCACTGGCAGATTAGCCTTGAGAAATACAAGCATCTCAGCGTTTTTGGCACTCAGCCTGTTCCTCTTATCATCTAAAATATGTCCTGCTGCTGAAAAGGCGCTCGCTATCTACACTTGTGCAAGGTGCACAGAGGAAAGGCCCTTGCACACCAACGCGTTTTTTACGCGCGTTTTTTACGTCCGTTAAAAAAATAAATTAGAACTCATGTTGTGTCAACCACGCTTGCACACCAATCCGTAATATTTCGTCCGCCAAAAAAAAAAACGCAACAGGTTCGATTTTCTGCGTTTTTCGCGTCCGTCAAAAGCCTTTTGAGAGTAGTTTTTGACCACTCCGCCATGGTATAGACTGGGACACATCGTCAAATTACAACTGCAGGACAGTTGGATTAATGTTTACGGAAGTACATGTCTCAAGTATTATCTCGGCGGTTAGTCGAGTGAAAGAAAAACAACATACAGATGATAATTCACACAATATAATACCACGAAAGCGTACGGCACTAAACAATAACATTCATTTGGGTAGCATCCTACTCAAACTCAGGCAGAAGGGCAGGGTCCGGCCAGGTGCACACGGTCACAGACTGCCAGTCATACATCATTCAGCTGGTTATAGCGGTTTCTTTTTCTTTTCTATTCTACTATTCTATTCTACTTCTGCTGTCTGCGTCTCCCTGGGTATTCCTAGACCAGATGGCAAACAGTAAAGAAATGCCACAATATTACAACATGTAGAGTGCATATTGCGAAAGTTCGCAACGTCAAAAAACGCAACGGACTCCGCAACGGACCGGTGTGCAAGGTCTCTGTGCGTAACGTTTTTTTTCCGGATGACGGATTAAAAATACGCAGGCGTAAACGCACGCATTGGTGTGCAAAGGCCTGAAGACCTAAAACTCACGCGCTAATAGTTGTTGTTGCTATGGGCCAAGTGACTTCCTGCTCACGGGGTCACATGACGTCGGTGAACACTACCTACACTACGCTCGTGAAGTCGCGCTGGAACTCTGACCAGCACTCGTGGAACGCCTCTCGTCCAATCAAAGCACTCGGTCCCTTTATGACGTCGAGCCCAGTGTGTGCTTCGGCGCTCTCTGAGCGAATCGACGAACGCAGCAAATGCCGTATGATATTCGTGGTATTGAAAGACCTTGCGTGCGTTCCTCCGCAAGGTATTTCTTTTGAGCAGACATTACAAACGGCATATTTGTTGTGTCTTTCCGACACTGTGTAATATTTCCAGACTGGCGACGCCATTTTGTAAACTGATCGGTCATGTTTGATCGGCCGTTTTGAGAACTCCGATCAAAACCGATCAAGGCCATATCGGCCGATACCGATCGGCGCCGATCAGATCGGAGCATCACTAGCTATTACATGCTTTTGCTGAGAAAGATGAAAAGTTAGCTAGACATTTGGAGACAGGGAAGACTCTTAAAACTCACCTAGAAAGGGGTACATCTTTGTGAGTGACATGAAACTGACCACTCTGTAGTCATTAGATAATCCCTTGTTGTTGTTATATAGGGAGCTGGCTTTATTGAACTTTTAGGTCTGTCATGACAATGGAGTCTGAATATGAGTGCAGCGGTGTGTTTTTATGTTTTCGTCTACTGTGTGTGTGTGTGTTAGACTTGACAGCTAATGCATTTGCGTTGCAAATGGTAGGCAAGTTAGCTAGCTAGATAGCCTAGTACATACTCAAGTCAAAAATGGCTCCATATCCTGCTACTGCCAGCATGTCACTGTCGCTGTCAACCATCTTGCAGAGTAAACACAACTTGCGTCATTGTTATGGAAACGGTTGTCTGTGTCTCCTTGCGTCTCATCACCTATCGGTCGCAAGTAGTTGCCGAGTTTTTCTCTGCAACGCTCTAAACTTTCTAAAACTGACCCGTCGCATTGCGTCGCAGAGATGTGAACTGGGATTTAAAGCCACTGGTTGTAAAATCAGCACTCAATAGCCAAAAACGAGTCCCGAAGGTCAGTACTAGGTCAGTTGCATGCAACCACAGGGGTCAACACTAAGTCAGAATCAGAATCAAGTGTATTGTTACATCCCATTATACGAAGTATAAGAGAGTAACATTTTTAGGCTTCGGTTCCTCGACATTGCAGCAACAGGACAAAATAGCAACAATAAGACAAGAGACAATAGAGTATAGTGTGCTGCTTAGCCATGGAACCAAACCGAAACCTCAATTCTCATTACGGGTTGCTTCTCTCCCCAAGAAATAAAATTATCGAGACTCAAGAGGAATAAATGTTGTGGAAACATGCCTAAATGTGCCTGATCAGTTCAGGCAATTCATTTTGGATATCTGCCTTTGTGGATGAAAATGTTGACTTCATGAAGCTACACTACACTGTTGCTTGCAAACCTTGAAACAAACAAAATTAAACTAGTCAATCTAATTGATAATAAACGGTATTACTTACTATCAATATATGGTTTTATTTTCACCAGAATTAACAGATAATACTCAACCAGGATTCAGATTTAGTCAAGTACAGCTGACCAATGTGGCCATATCAGGTAAGTGAGTGGTCAAGATGACGTATTGATACCTGTATCAGGCTATATCTCCATTTCAAGGCCAAAACAGACGACTTAAAAAATACCAATGTAATTGCGAACATCACACCTCTTTAAGCCCAGGTAAAAAAAGCTGTCACCTTACTTTAGCCCTATTACGATGACTACAATACATCCCCATCATCATCATCCCCATCCCCATCCTCATCATCATCATAGCCAGAAACCTGGTGTGCATGACGACTTGTGATCTAATCGTGGTAACTGCATTTGACTGCCATATGGAAAAAATAAATAAAGCGAAAGTGTCATATCTCTTAGCTCCTTTAAGCCCAGGTAGAAATAAGCTGTCGCCCTAGTTCAGAGTGCCACTGCTACTACCAACACTACCTCCCCGTACTGACAGTAGAGACCTTAGCCAGATACCCTGGTGTGCTCGACGACTTGTGATCTAATCGTGATAATGACGAGGGCGTGCGGAGAGGGTTTCCCTCCACCTTGACCTCGGCCAGGGGGTCGGGTGAGCAGGTTAAGCAAACAGCCGTGGGTCTGGACACTAATCCTGCTGTCCTGACAGGCCTATGGGTGTCAGCGGCAGCTATGGTGCTATTCATCAGCACTTAGAGAACCCAGACCCACCATTCATGTCAATCCATTAAGGGCCCTGATCAAAGAACGAGTGTTTTTCTAAGGAAGCTAGCTCAGAGTTAGTCCAGCCTTGCATGGTGAGCCTAAACGTAAGCCTGCACTGCATGGTCGACCATGTGACAGGTCAATTCAGGCCCCTGAATTAGAATATAGGTCAATTGCATCTGCGTTAGTTTATATTTAAACTGTGGGTCTTAAGCAACCCACAAGTCTATGGTATGTGAGGATGCAAACCTCCACAAACCAAAGGGCTTATTAACAATACACCAAAAGCCTAATTAACTATAAACCTATTTTACTTCATTCCTTGGGAGAAGTGTTTTCAAGTTTTTGGCATTCATGTGTTGCGAGAGGATTAGACCTGGCCGCTATTCAGTGTTTTGTTCAGGACTTAGACAGACCCCATCTCCCCTTTCCTAATTGGTTTCCAGGTTGATATCCTCTATAAAGAGAGGACAAGTCTGCTCTTCCTGGATTAGAAAGCTCCCTGGGGTGGACCAGAGACATGAAAGTGGCCCTAAATGAGATATAATGATAGGGAAATGCCATGGGCACCCCCCCGGGGCCGTTCAGGAAGAGACCTATAGGGGTTCGGTCAGGCGTGGTCGTCTGACCGCTTTGGACTGGGCTCAGAGATCATGGATGCTCATCATTGTTCTGGAGCTGTGAGACAGGGTGAGGGTCGGGAAGAAAGACCTTTTAAAGCCTTTCTCTCTCAAAGGGAAGAATTTGTTTTTGAATTTTATTTTATTTAACATGATATTTGAATTTTCTGAGAGACTATTTGAGAGGATAATTGTTGTAAATTACTTAACCTTGTTTTATTTCTAGCTTCCCCCCCCCCCCCAAAGAGCCATTGCTTTTTGGTCAGGCTGCATTTGTAAATAAGAATTTGTTCTTACATGTTTGCCTGGTTAAATAAAGGTTAAAATAATAATAATAATAATAATAATTAGCCTATAGATATATATAAAAATATATCTTTCTCCATTTCTGAGCAATTACTACACACAGCATAACCTTACTGAGACCAGGCTTTCCTGGTTCAGAAACCCTTGGGAAATCCTTTGCAGAAATGAGCTACAAAGAGGTGGAAGCCTGAGTGAGTGACGCATCGCGACACATTAAACCAATCAAATGCCTTGCTTGGGCAGAGCTCCTAACAGAATTTAGTTTTCAGGTTCTCTTCCATTTTCTTCAATGTTGAAAATGTTTTCAATGTTGAAAACCAGCATAGACTGTTTCATGTTCAACTCGTTTGCAAACTATGCAGTAAAAATGTGGAACGCCCTTCCTATAATCTTAAAGGAGTGCAAAACACTGCCCACCTTCAAAACCACTCTCAAAAAACATTTACAGGAGGCTGCAATCCGTAACTGGACCCTCTAAATCAAAAATCAGATTAAAAGACCCGAACTACCCACTGTACATACTTTGTGTTTTGTCCCCCGCCCCCACCTGTGGTGTATGTCCCCACCTGTCCTACCCGCTGTACATACCTAATGTTTTGTTGTATTGTTCTTCCCATGATGGATGTATGTTTATCTTGTAGATAGTACTAGTTATTTGTCTGTATTATCTTGTAGATAGTACTAGTTTTTTTTGTCTGTCTTACATGTAACGATGAATTGAGAATCAAGGACCCCAATTGAAATAAGCCAGTGGCTTTCTTGGGTTTTTATCCTGTTAGTTGACCTTGTATGTAATATGTACTTTCATGTACCTACTCCTGCAAATCTTCTAATAAAGTTTTCAATCAATCAATCAATGTTTGATTTGGAGTTATGCCTACACACAGCATAAGTTACCACATATAATAGCTGGAGAGCTTATTTGGACATTGTAACACATACTGTACATCTCAAACTCAGGCCAAAGAAACATACACATTCATTTATTTAACCTTTATCTAAATAGTATATATTATTGTATTTAAAGCTTTATAACACCGTAGATAAAGAGAATAGACGTGGATGAATGCTGTGTAAGCACTTTAGGTTAGCCTCTTCAAACGGTGGTTTACTCTTCCCTTCCAGAACTATGTTGGGAAAGGAGGTCACACCGAAGAAGTGTGCTGAAAAACATATTTGTTTTGTGTAAATACCACGCACTGAGAAATGTCTACAACTTGTGGTTGTTTTGACACGGGGCAAAGCCTTAAAGCCAGTGATGAAATGGAAGACTAAACAGCTTTGCTATTTTACAGGATCAGATTAGAGGCCCAACAGTTTCAGATTCGTCTCAAACACAACCGCTACTCATGTTCTCCTCTGCAGTGCTCCTCCTCAGATGTATCCATTTCTACTGAATAACTGCCTCATGTTTTCAATGGAACCACTCACACCCACACACAGACGCACACACGTGCACACACACGCACGCACGCGCACACACACACACACGCACACACACACACACGCACGCACACACACACTTATCATCACTAGCTTCAGACCATCACATAATGACACACCGATACAACTTCAATGTGCCTGAAACTACTTTACTCCCTTTATGGCCCCTTTTGATTTCAACAGCAACATCATTCCCCCCTCGAACTCCTCCGCCAGCCCCCTGCTATTCAAACCCATTTCCATTAAAGTTCCCTCACCATCCACTTTCAGTTGATGGTCTGTTTGTAAATGATAATTTCAATGTTTTTAAAACATGATGTATGTAGGAACCCTAGGAGATCTTGGCTGTGATCAGTGCATTTACCATCCCTCTGTCTAAGTCTAACCAATCCCATCTGGAGGAGACAGTCGATGTTCTCTCAGTGTCTCTGTATCAGTGGAGAGCATGGTGGAGGTAGACATCAGAGGACAGGCTCATTGTGATGCATGGAACTGTGTGGTAGCATTCCTCATTCTGTTCCATGCATTACAATGAGCCTGTGTCCTCTGATTTCTACCTCCACCAGCCTCCACTGGCCTGTATACACTACTGAGGATACAGTGCACTGGGAGTCCTGTACCCAATGTTAAACACTTGAAAATGTGCTTGATTTAGGATGTAGGTTATTTGGCCATTTTATGCAGTGCTCTTTATGTCTGTAATGTAATACTTATTTGAACAAATGTTGCCCTTGAAAACCCTATAAGTATTTACCACATCGTGAGCTTAGAATTATAAGGTTCTATCTCCGTTTAGGGTAGTTCGGAGAAATTGAGCGTCAAAGTTTTTACATTCCATTATGTTCTGGGAGACGGAACCTTTGTATTTTATGAACTCAAAAATGTCAACATTTTAAAAATAACACCACACAGGCATTAATAAACAGCTAATGGATCAGATTATGTAAAAAACTCAATTTTGACAAAAATGGAGATAGAACCTTATAATTCTAACGTCACGACATACCGGTACAACCATTAAAATAGAGCACATGAAAATGCATGTATGCTTGTCACCTCTGGAACAGCTTGGCACAGGAGCAGAGGGCACCATTCTGCACTGTTTATGTTCACTGTACTGTTGTATTTTCATTGTATGGATGTATTTTCATTATATTTTTAAGAAGCTTGTATTGCAATTTTGAATGAAAGGTGCTATATAAATAAAGTCTGTTTTGATTTGATTTGAGGTACATGTCTCTACAGAGAACATACCATTCCTTTCGCTCTTAAGTCCACATCGACAGCTTAAGCAGAGTCATGAGTCGTGTCCCTTTTCCACATACATTAATAACTGACCTATGGTTCAATCCCACTGAAAATCCCTGGGGTTTACGTTGTGTGTAAAGACATGTAATTCATGTACTGTACACACTCACATGAATCTTGACAATAGTACGATTGCTACTGACCCCTCGTGGTTTTATAACAGGTGGCGTCGTCATTCCTACGTGACATTCGACTTGACCTGTAGAACCTGGAGCCAATGTTCAGATCTGAAAATGAGAAAGCATCTGCGATGAAATAGATTTAAATTTGATTGATTCATGTACCCTCCCATTTCTTTTTTTGTTGGGGGGGGGGGGGGGGGGGGGACTGCCCTGCAAACTTTATATAAATCATTAGTTACTGTAGAATTATGTTGTGTCATCATCTAGTTCTATCGATCTCATGCTGTTTTAATTCAAGCGTTCTGAAGGTTCCATAGCAGGTGCTGTAACAATAGAGTAACAATGGAGCTCTCAGAATGTTGGCCTAAATCAACATTCCATCATAGGCCTCCTCAGTGTTAAAATGTGCACTGAAGTTTTAATACAAGCAATGTGAGTTAGAAAGTTGGATTTGTGTGAATAGCTTAAGAGTTGCAGTGGGAAGTTCCAGAAGAAACTTGTTGGCTTGCAAAGTAATAATAACAATTTTGCCATTTAGCAGACGCTTTTATCCAAAGCGATTTACAATTACGAATTGCAGGGACATTCCCCCTGGAGTAACTGAGGGCTAAGTGCCTTACTCAAGGGCACACTAGTAGTGGTGTGGCTTCAGGCGGGATTTGAACTCACAACCTTCCGATCACTACATGGACAGGGCAGAGAGATAACAGCTGAGTCTCATGTGCAGCCAATATGCTTTCTTTACACAGTTGTATTAAAAACATGCTGTGATATTATGCAATGTCACTTGCGTCATTATGCTTACAAAGGCCTTCTTATGTATTTAAAAACATATACACGTACACGTACATACAAATTCATCATTCGTTCATTACATTAGCTAGACCACCTGCAATTCACTTTGACACCAACCTGGACAACATCAAGCCGGAAGCTTTCAAATCCAGGAAATCTGAAGCCACGCCTCTCTACTAGGGCATGGAAGTCGAGTTTCCCCAATGTTCCCAATACAAATATCACAACTCACTATCCACTAGACCACCACTACCCCAAAGTCTTATTTCAGTTGTGGAAAAGGTTTAATAATTGTGGCATACATGGTTTTGTATAAATAATTATTTATTGAATACATTTACTTTACAATTAAAGTTTGGATGTTTCAATTTTTGTCAAAATTTAGTTTTTTTTACATAATCTGATCCATTAGGTGTTTATTAATGCCTGTGTGGTGTTATTTTTAAAATGTTGCAATTTTGTTGAGTGTTGAGTTAGTAATTCATAAAATACAAAGGTTCCATCTCACAAAACATAATGGAATGTAAAAACGTTGACGCTCAATATCTCTGAACTACCCTAAACGGAGATTTAAGAACCTTATAATTCTAAGCTCACAAGATAACTAATAATTTCACTGCCCTAGTGTGTTTACATTTTTTAAACATAATACTACCCATAATGGACTGACAGCAAAGTATAATTTAGGATGGAAGTGGGGTACCACTGTTATTCACAATCACCATCAAATCACCATAACTTAGCTTCTCTGGGACATCTGTAAGCCATGACAATCAGAGGATGAAAAGGCCTCAATCAGAGCACAGAGAGAGTTTCTATAAGAGGAACCAGATCTTTACCCCCCCCCCCCTCCCGTCTCCTAATCACTCATCATACTGTACATAATATGTGATGATCATGACAGCTAATGTAACGTAGCTCTCTCAGCTGGGGGTAAAGCAAGCAGCCCTGTCTATAAGCCACTGTCGTCTGTGGCCAAAGGTGAACACAAGTTATAGTGTAGTTACACACTGTGTTACACACTGACCGAATACACGTGAAAAGAAACATGCTAGCATGCACACATACAACCGTGCGTGCGCGCACACTCACACTCACACACACACACACACACTATATACTGTACACACGGAGACACACGCAGACACACCCACACACACACACACACTATATACTGTACACACGCAGACACATGCAGACACACACACACACCACACCACACACACACACTATATACTGTACACACGCAGACACATGCAGACACACACACACACACACTATATACTGTACACACGCAGACACATGCAGACACACACACACACACACACACCACACCCACACACACACACACACTATATACTGTACACACGCAGACACATGCAGACACACACACACACACCACATACACACACACACACACACACACACACTACTCTTGGCACAGCCAGTGCTCCTAATCACCTGCACCTATGCAGGCTGACAGAGCCCATTCACCAGCAGGCAGGCTAGTTATCCGTGTCAGCCTGGCATGGGGTGGCGTGGCGGGCCTGCTAATGATTTGGGAATGGTGAGCGCCAACGGCTGAATAATCAAATCACAACAGCCTAGAATAATAACGGCCCTGCCACCCCCTGCCTCTGCAGCTGAACTGTCTAATGAGCATCATAGCGTTTGTTGTAACAGGGTGAATTCGGGTAATCTGGGACATTGGGAAATGTGGGACACCTAAGATCCAGTGTGTTTTATTTCCTGTTCTGTTCTAACAAAATCTACTTTAAAATGTCAGTCACATGACACATCCATGCTAAACCTATAGCTAGTAAAAGTCCTGTTGACTAGATTTTGTTAGAACAGGAAATAAATAAACTGGAGCTTACAGTGCCTTTGGAAATGGAAATAATTTGCCATTAATCCACACACAATAGACACACCTTAAAATGACAAGTAAATATATTCAAGTTGAAATACAAAAATACGTATGTATTTTTATACATGTACAGTACAGGCCAAAAGTTTGGACACACCTTCTCATTCAATGCGTTTCCTTTATTTTCATGACTATTTGGTACATTGTAGATTCTTACTGAAGGCATCAAAACTATGAATGAACACATAGGAATTATGTATTTAACAATAAAGTGTGAAATAACTCTAAATATGTCTTATATTTTAGATTCCTCAAAGTAGCCACCCTTTGCTTTTTTGTTGTTAATAAAATATATAATAATAATATTAAATATAATATGTGTTAATAATAATATGTTTTCAGTTATTTCACACTTTTTTGTTAAGTACATAATTCCTATGTGTTCATTCATAGTTTTGATGCCTTCAGTGAGAATCTACAATGTAAATAGTCATGAAAATAAAGGAAACGCATTGAATGAGAAGGTGTGTCCAAACCTTTGGCCTGTACTGTATATTTTTAAAATGTATACATACATTTTATACATGGATATATTGATTCCTATGCAAATCAGAGACCCTGTAAAAACGATGATATTAATTAAAAGATTACATGAACTATTATCCTTGCATTAAGATGGACTCACTTCAACTTATTATTTAAATTATATTATTATATAAATTATTTGAATTTAAACCATTTTAAATTGAGTATAACAACACAATGTGAAAAAAGTGAAGGAATACTTCCTTCCATACTTTCCAAAGGCACCGTAGGTGTCCCACATCACCCAATGTCCCAGATTACCTGAACACACCCTATTGGGCCTCACTCATTAACATGTTCTGAAATAATGCACACATTTGTTCTTAAAAAACACTTATACTCAAAAACCAACATGTGATTCATGTAGAGAACCATATTTGTTCTTATCTGTGCGAAGATCATAATGAATACCAACTCTTCTGAAATGCTGATAGCTGTGAATGAACATAGAGCACGTCAGACCCATGCTGTCAAAAAACACAGCCAAGAGCCTTGTTGTTGGTATACATACTGTATATAGGCTATCATGATGATTAACATGAAGAAATAATCAAGGATGTTTATAGTTTAATTGTTATTAAAAGTTATTGCAGAATGATTTATCTATATTGATATAGCCTATGTTGTCAAATCAGTGCATAAATCAAAGCAGTTGAAATTACAACTAATTCATGTATTAGTCTACCATGGTGTACTGTATGTTCTGCTGAGGATCCCCATCGTCATACATGTACTGTATGTGTTAATATGACTCGCTACGTCATACATGTACTGTATGGTCTGTAGACACTCATAAATGCATTCTCATTCTTAAGACAATATTTCAACAATTTTGTTGAAATTGATGAATGCTGAAAAGTTCTTGAATTTGTTCTTACTGTACGCATGACCTAAGAGCAGATCCATGCGTACGCACGGTTAATGAGACCCACTGTGAGGTCTTGGACAGAGTGTTACTGTACAAATAAACAGACAGATTGTATACTGTACAAACAAACACAGCAACATGGCTGTGAACAGAATGGTGTGGATGCTTCACAGATACGGATGGGCTTGCACGCACATGCGCGTACACACACACACACACACACACACACACACACACACACATACACACGTACACACATATACACACACACACACACACACACACACACACACACACACACACACACACACACTGTTGTTGAGTGTGGAGCAAAATCCCAAAACATTTCACTGTGTCAATTACAACAGTATGTGATACATAAACAAATACAATTTGATTTGATTTGACAAGAGTAAACAGCGATTTGAAAAGCTTTATAAAACAAGCACTTTGAGGATAGTGTTAGGGTTAGTGACTGTGACAGTTGCTTTTGGTATCTAGACATAAGAAATTAGTGGACCAAAACATTTGTAGTGTGTAGCCCATACTTTTCGTTTGACCAATCTTGTCACTTTGGATAAAGAGCTTTATCAAATCTGGTGTTGTGGTTAGACAATGGCCATTAGATACTTATTTTACGTTTTACTTTTTTTACGTGCACACAATTGCCACTATTAGAAAACGAATAAAAAAATTATTTCATATATATAAAACACAATATCCTTCATATAGAAGTGCTATTTGTATGCAAACCAATATTATGACATATTTTAAGAACATAACCTATCACCTACTGTACTGTACTTGTACTACCCCCCCCCCCCCCCCCAGATAATGGCTTGGCGTTATTATGAGATTACATTTTGAGTCTTTCTTAAGCTGCAACTTAAGTGTTATGCAGCAGTTTGCTGAGCTAGCACATTACATAGATCCAAATATTTGTAATCATTCTATTAACAAAATGGTGGATGCCTTAAACAATGAACTGGGTGTCATGCTTGACAGAGTAGTTCCTGTAAAGACTAAAAAAGGTATTGTAGCAAAGTGACGCCTTGGTTGAACAAAAAGGTTGGTGACCTAAAAAGATCCGGTAGGAAAGCTGAAAGAACATGGAGGGACAACTAAGCTCTAAGGGTTCTAAAAGAAGTGATGGCCCACTCAAATTATTACAGAGAATAATGGAAACTCTAGGGTTTTGTTCTCCACCATTGATAGACGACTAAATCCAACCCCCTTCGACACACTCAGTCAGACATCAGCTTTGAAATGTGAAGAATTTGCATGCTTCTCTTAAGACACCCCTATAAGGGAAGGCATTGCTAATATAGCTAATACGTTTGATGACACAACCAAAAACAGCCTGCTGAAATGTAGATGTTTTGAGATGTTTTATCAATATTTTTTATGTACAATCCCAAATAGGGCTAATATAACAACTACGTCACAATTTAACACCATCGACTACAAGACTCTAGATGAAATCATGTCACATCTTAAACCATCCACCGGCGCCTTTGATGTCCTGACAGCAAGTTAAAAAAAAACATATTTAGCTGCTTGTCGAGTGAATTAATACAAATAATCAACTGAAACTGAAAACTGCAGTTATCAAGCCTTTACTAAAAAAGAGCAGCCTAGACCCACTTCTACTGAACAACTACAGACCCATATCAAACATACCCTTTATAGGAAAAATGAACATGTCCCTTATTAAGGTCCGTAATGACATTTGCGTAAATACCGATTCCGGAAAAATCTCAGTTTTAGTATTACTAGATCTTAGTGCTGCCACTGCCACTGTAGACCATGACATTCTAATAGATAGACTAAAGCATTGGATAGGACTTTCAGACACTGTCCTAAATTGGTTTACATCCTACCTACAGGACAGAAGCTACTATGTCTCCATTGGCAACTTTGTATCCGACCAAATTAAAATGCCATGAGGAGTTCCCCAAGGGTCAATCCTTGGCCCCCTTCTATTCAATCTCTACATGCTTCCATTAGGACATATCTTAAAAAAGAACAAAACTGCCTACCCCAACTATGCTGATGACACTCAATCTGCATAGCCCTCTCACCTAATGACTATAGTCCCATCAACAATCTCTGTAAACGCATTGAACAAATAAACGGCTGGATGAGACAAAACTTCCTCCAACTAAACTAAAGGATAAAACTGAGATCATTGTATTCGGGGCATCTGACAAAAGATCAAAAGTCAGTGCCACCTTGATTCTCTGTCTCTTCAGCCAAAAAAAGAGGTCAGAAATCTTGGTGTAATTCTAGACTCCGATCAGGAGTAGCCTAAATCAGCCTACTATCACCTGAAAAACATAACAAGAATGAGAGGTTTCATGTCCAAACAAGTCCTTGAATAAACTTGCATTGCCTTGCCTTGCCAATATTACTCAATCTGAACAATCTGAATCTGAAATTATAACTCAGACCAGCTCCTCAACATGTGTTCTGAATCCAGAATTCCACATTTACATTTTACACATATTACAGTTTTGGCATTTGATGCCTTTATCCAAAACGACTTAGGCCTACAACAAATACGTTTGTCGAAGTGAATCATCTATCCACCAATCATCACCAGAAAAGTAATCTCTGTCATAATGCTAGTAGAAGGATTTGTTTTGTGTCGTTGTAATTGAGAAACTGAACAGGGGGATGGGGGAAGGTTACAGGAGGGACAGTTAAGGTGTAGACTAAAGAGATGGAGGCCTTCAGTCTATGGTGGGAGATAAGGAGTGGCTCTGCAGGCCTGACAGCGGTGGGGAGCTCATTCCACCCGCGGGGTGCCAGAACGGTGAAAGGCCCCGTAGAGGAGATGGTGCCAGTCGGCCAGCAGAGGTGGAGGAGCGGAGTGAACAGACAGGTGTGTGGGGGGTTAACCATTGCTTGCCTGTAGGAAGACTTGCTACTGACTTAAACCAAGTGTCAATCCATATTCTTTTAGATTTGATTGCAGCATTCAACACCATTGAACATAACATTTTAATTCACCTCCTTGAGAAGTGGGTTGGTCTCTCTGATAGTGTTTTAAACTGGTTTCAAACCTACATTACTGGGGGAGAATTGTATGTTAATCTAGGGGATCATGTGTCTGTAAAACATGACTTACCTTTTGGTGTAGCCCAAGGGTGCTGTCTTAGCGGTCCCTTGCTATTTTCCTATGCTTCCAGTAGGCAACATCATTAGTCAACATAATGTTAATTTCCACAGCTATGCAAATGATACTCAACTATACATTTCTGTTGAGCGAACAACCCCAAGACAGCATTTTCTCCCTGACCGCCTGTATGGCCTCCGTAAATCAGTGGATGAGTGACAACTTTTTAAATCTGAATGCGGATAAAACAGATAGGCCTACTTTTACTTGGACCAAAATCAGAGACACCCTTTTTAGTAAGCTCGGGAGCCTGGCGCACCAGAGCAAATTGGACATTTTTAACACAACAGGATGCTGAGAAACAAATTCATCACTAGTAGGTTAGATTACTGCAATGCACTTTTTACTGGTTACCCAAAAAGGTCTATAAAGATATTGGAATTCATACAGATTTCTGTCGCTAGACTTTTAACTAAGACCAAGAAGAGAGAGCACGTCACTCCTGTTTTAGCTGAACTGCACTGGCTCCCTGTTTCTTTTAGAATAGATGTTTTGGTCATTTTAATTACCTACAAAGCTCTTAATGGCATAGTACATTCATACATCTTTGACTTTTTAATATTCTATCATCCACAAAAAGCCCGTAGATCCTCGAATGCTGGTCTTTTAATCGTGCCCAAAGTACTCCACAGACAAAGTAGGGAAGCTGATTTTTTGTATTATGCACCAAAATTGTGTAACGTACATATGTAGTTAGGTCCATAAATATTTGAACTCTGACTGATTTTTTTGTTTGTTTGTGATGTTTACCAAAACATATTCAAGTTATACAATGAATATGGACATAATGTGCAGACTCTCAGCTTTAATTAATTGAGGGTATTCACATCCAAATTGGAGGTAGGGTTTAGGAATTCTTAGGTTGCAAAAACAAAAGAAATCCATCTGAGAGATAGCGGGAACATTAGATGTGGCAAATCAACAGTTTGGTACATTTTGAGAAAAAATGCATTGGTGAGCTCGACAGCACAAAAACTTCTGGACGTCCATGGAAGACAACAGTGGTGGATGATTGCAGTATCCTTTACATGGTAAAGAAAAACCCCTTCACCAAGTGAAGACCAGTCTCCAGGAGGAAGGCATTTTTATCATTATCCATGTCTGGACCTAACAGTATATCAAACTGGCAGGCTCTATGGAATTTTTAAAAAAGGCCTTAAAACTTACCTTTACTTTATTTTTTAGCCAACCCATTTTTAGCTTGTGCTTTATCCCCTTAACAAGATTTTTTTAAATGTATTTTATTACATTTATTTCTACTAATTTGTTTTAATTTATTTTCATCTATGCTGTTGTATTTATTTGTTCTAATCTAGACATATTTATTTGTTCTTTAAATGCTTCAAATGTAAAGCATTTTAAGCTGTATTTTATGTATGAAAGGTGCTATACTACAAATAAAGTTTATTATTATTACATCAATTTAGGTAATCTATTACACAATTCTGAATATATATTTTGATGATAGCAGAATTTGGTAAAACATTTGGCAAATTTGTATTAGGAAAAAAATATTATTATTTAATAAATAAAGAATGATTTCCTTCAATCATGGTGGCAGTCACAGCACTGAATGAGATGAAGTTGTAGGCAAAACATCTTTATGCATGTTGCCCATTTACACGTCACTACGTCACTAAATCCAAAAACACAATACACATTATTAAAACAATGTCTGGAATGAAGAGGACATTCATTATTGACGCTATCGCTGCTATTATTGATTGTTGTTTTTATATCCTGCTTATATTATTATTGATTTTCTATTCTGCTGCAATGCCAATGTTGAATGAACCTGAACCCAATCATTTTACTCTGTGTACCCGTACATTGATGGTAATAAAACCAATTCTGATTCTGATCCAGTCCTTCACAACTACACTGCGGCGGTGGATACTTCAAGGCTGAAGCAGGCTTGAGAACAGATGTAACTCAAATCAACATACTTAACCTTGCCCCCTAACCATAAATAAACCCTAAACCTTGAACCCTAATCACAAAGCACTTTGCTTTAAACCCCCGAGCACAGTGACTCCCCACATTACAGGAAGCGGTCTAGTGCCCCTAGTGGAGGGAGCAGGGCTCCAGAGGGTCCTCGGAGGTTAAGTGGAGGTTTGCCAAACATTCGGTTAGAGAAGCACCTCACACACCCTCACACCTATAGGCCCTCGCCGCTTTGGAGGTCAACCCTTCCCCCTGCCTCCCACTAATCACCACCACACACTGACACACACACACACACACACACACACACTATTATATCCACACATATCACACCGTCACACGTATAGGCCCTCGGTGCTTAGAAGGTCAATCCTTTCCCTGTCTCCCACTAATCATTATCAACACACACACACACACACACACACACACCGCTGTACCAGACCAATCAATGTAAATAATGTGGTTTATGACAGTACATCATCAACTGGTTGGTTAGCAGTTAGTAAGTATTGAGAGTTGAAGATTACGCCTATGTATTACATTTAAAGCCATATGCATGTACCATTCCACCATAACACCATACATTGATGAAGTGTAATCAAAACCAATTGGGACATTGGTTAGCACAGCAAACATGTAATCAACTGGTTGGTTAGTATAAAAAGATGCATTGCATCTTGCTAGTGTATACATGCATACAGTGTGACACCTTACATAATAATTGTTTTATTGCAATGCAATCAACTTGTCAGTCAATTGTTGGAATTTGGTATTTTACGCTCTAGGCAAGGGGTCCGCCATAGACAGCGACTCTGGATCAGTGCCTTGCTCAAGGACACTGCAACACGTGACCAGCCGGGGTTCAAACCACTGAACTGCAGACCTTGTGATCATTAGACACCGGCTCTACCTCCGGAGCCACAGCCACCCCACATGGCCTGGTGAAAGCTATCTGAGTGAAATACCTCAGAGGTACACTGCTTCAATAAAGTTTTTTTTTTTTTAATTTTAGCATAAAAAATGGCATATTTGCTATAGCTAATGGTGCATTTGAATAGCTCTTTCAGTGCTCTCCAAGACAACAACAACAACAAAATGAATGACCCAAAACACATGAATTGCAAAGTCACTGATTTGACCATTATTATTCCTGGGCAGTAGTGTATAGGCCTATAGAGTAAATACAACGACATACTACTAGATGTGTTTGTGTGCACGAAAATGGCCATGAGCGTTATATCGAATTTTATCGCATTTTATTATTTTTCAAAATCATTTAGCGTGTTTCACCGCTTGTAAAACATACAACATACGCCAGAAACACTCACTGACCGCAGAATCTTGCAAAGCCCAAACTCTCTCACCCTCTTCCGTTCGCATTCACGTAGCCTACTACTGGAATCGTGGCCAATCGCCACACGTGACGTTAGAATTCTAAGGTTCTATCTCAATTTTTGTCAAAATTGAGTTTTTTACATAATCTGATCCATTAGGTGTTTATTAATGCCTGTGTGGTGTTATTTTTAAAATGTTGACATTTTTGAGTTAGTAATTCATAAAATACAAAGGTTCCATCTCCCAAAACATAATGGAATGTAAAAACTTTGACGCTCAATATCTCTGAACTGCCCTAAACGGAGATAGAACCTAAGCGGATATAGAACCTTTTGATTGATTGATTGAAAACTTTATTAGAAGATTTGCAGAAGTAGGTACATGAAAGTACATATTACATACAAGGTCAACTAACAGGATAAAAACCCAAGAAAGCCACTGGCTTATTTCAATTGGGGTCCTTGATTGACCTTATCATTCTAAACTCACGACTTGTCAATTTCAAGGAGCGCGACGGATGGCTTGACTGCTGTTCGCAGGAGAACATATCAGAACGACTGCTGTGCACAGAGCAATCAAGCAGATGTTCTGAACCCCAAAAAATATTTTAAAAATAGCTTTACTTACTTTTATAGAATATTCGAGTTTCTAAAGAGTGTGTGCTTGCTTCACCTATCTATGTTGTTAAGGCAAAACTAGAAACAAACCTCATAAAAATAAACTGTAGTTGGATAATTGTCCTTATTTCAGGACCAACAAAATCTGCTGGTGTGTTTTATCACAACAAAATGACTTCTACATTGTAAATGCAGACAGTTTCTTTGAATAATACACTGATTTGAATTGTATGTTAAGCCTCATACCAGGAGGCTTTAAGGGAAACATTTTTGTAATATTGAGATATTTAAAAAAGATATAAAAGTCTGAAAATGAATGAATGAATTTCAGGCCACATCGCACAGCCCTACTTCTGTGTATATTGTAAAAGCACTTTCTGATGAATTGAGTTCATGTTGTACCAACCCTGCTAGAGCCCAGATAAGTACACAGGGGTGGTTTCATGCCTTGCAACACATCAAACCAATCAGATCCCTCGCTTGGGCAGAGCTAAAAAATAAAAAATGTTTTTCCTTCAGATTTTCTTCCATTTTTGTCAATGTTGCATGTTGGCATCGGCAACGAAACAACAAGCAACCATTCTACAGGTATGTGGGAGGAGAGTTCTTGGAATGTAATATCCAATGGAATTGAGAGCCCATTGCTCCGTCCAGATTAATCCAAGAATTGGATTTAGAATGCCTACCGGTAATCTAGAATTCTCCAGACTTCCAAAAGAGCTGTGTGAATAATGTAATTCTGAGGTTGAGTTAGTAATCTTAATAACAAAGTCTCCGATGTTACTGTTAATATTCCTATGTGTACAGTATGTTGTAAATGCATTTACTGAGTTACCATATCATGTCATGTCAAATGTTAATGAACACTGCCTTGAAACGTAAGCCTATTTCTAATACAATACCGGTACTCACAGAACAGTTGGGATAGGCTCAGGCCCCGCCGGGGCTTGAAACCTATGTCATCATGACGACACCCCCAACATACAGATGATGCGGCTCTATTCCCCAAATATCAGCCAATCCCAGGTCACAGGACGCAGTCCCCTTCCCTCTCTGTGGGTATTGGCCGGCTCCAGGAGGAGCACCTCTCTCCTCTAGTCCCAGCAGCCGACAGGCAGAAATTGGGGGGAAACACTGAGGGAATCCCTGGCTGATGTACGACTACGGTCTAGTATATGCAGAGGTGGTGGTATGTGGTAGGTGGTGTGTGGGGGCCCAGCTGGGTGTGTGTGTGGTTGTTGGAGGAAGGGGAAGAGAGAGGGGGTCACAGCCCACTGCCACAGCCCCAACAGAGACACTCACTGTCAGGCAGGACCAGGGTGACTGAGAGTCCCTGAGACCGCGACGTCCCATGGAGCGACCTGGTGGCCCGGGGGGCGATGATGTGACACGGAGCATGACTGTCACGTGGCCAGCCAACCAGAAGGAGAGGAGAAGAAGAGGGCAACCGGGTGGCGGTGGCGCTGCAGACGCCATGTTTATTATTGAAGAAAGGGGGAGGAGAAGGGGGAGGGGGGAAAGGAAGGGGGAGGGAGACTGGTAGATTTGGAATCAACTGAAGAGAACAGTTAGGGAGGACCCTGAGGTAAGAATGGCAGGTTTAGAATCAGGCCCTACTGAAGACAGAGGGAGGCCCTGGAGGTAAGACTGGCAGGTTTGGAATCAGGCCCTAATGAAAAGAGAGAGTGGGAGACCCCTGGGGGTCACTGCCTGATTTGGAATCAGTCCCCACTGAATGGAATGATATGAAATTGGTCAAGTTTCACAGCAAATCACAAGTTACAAGTAAAACACACACTGCGGTATTTATGCAGCAGCTCTTTTTCATAAGATCAAGATTTTGAGTATTGGAAAAACACACTCTACACACACTCTTTTCAAACAGAGGTGCTTCCCAATTTTTTTTTTACAGAGGAGTGTACACATCACAAGCAGTGTTTATAAACAAATGCATTCTGTAAACATGTAAACATCGCCATCACAGATTCTGTTTGGTTTACCAGCCTAATTCCTAACCTCTCCCCTCTTAAAACTATGATCCTAAAAGCACCAGGATGTGAGTCCAACTCACTGTAATCCATAAGTACAATAAAGACACTGCAAAAATCTCTAAATGCTTTAACCGTTGAGGCTGTTTTCACTGTCAATACACTACACTATGTATTTTCTAAGGTTATGGGGCACTCCCACTCATATTTCTCATTTTATTGGACAGGTATAGTGAAGACAGACAGGAAAGTAAGGGAGAGACAGGGCATGTCAGCAGTGCATGGGGGCCGGATTCGAACCCATGCCGACACGGGCATATGTGTGCACTGTAGACCGCGGTGCTAGACCACTGGACCACCCCCAGGCACTGGCGCCACTGCGCTATGTAATTTTTTCAATGTAGAGAAGACACACACTCTCTCTCTCTGCGTTTGACCGCAGGTGACCTGAACAGCAAGCATGTCAAGACCTGTCAGGATCAAAGTCATGATTCTAATCAGGGCTGAAATGACACAGAAGCAACCACACTAATTGGAGAGGGACTTTTCTCATATGTTGATTTGATTTTCCAAACTGATCACGTGTCAGATGTGATCTAATCTCTACCCTGCTGTCCGTCCATCCGTCACAGATCCCAGTGACTGACTGATCTTAATGTCGTCTGTACACAGTGTACACTTATATTTATAGCCTTGCCAACTGGGGTAATCCAACATTACGTAATTCTTACAACTTGGAGAGTAGAGGGAAAAACAGAGAGGGAGAGAAACAAAGAGAGGGTGGGGGGGGGGGTGCAGGGAGAGAGAGAGAGAGAGAGACAGAGAGAGAGACAGAGACAGAGAGAGAGGGGGGAGAGAGAGACAGACAGAGAGAGAGAGAGAGACAGAGACAGAGAGAGGGGGGAGAGAGAGAGAGAGAGAGAGGGAGAAAGAGAGAGAGAGATATGTTTAAGTAGAACTCTGGCGGCGTCCCCTCTCCTGGGGTCAATGTCAACTGCTGTCTGCTAAGTTGGAGACAATTTCTCCATATTAATGAAATACTGTAATGCAGGGATTTAAGATGGAATTTACCCCCACAGAATTGTAAGATCATCTTATTACAGTTATGATCTATGTGATTGCTGATCAAATCAAACCCTTTCTCTCTCACAGTGTGGTGGCCTTCATGGTCATACATGGATGCCCAAGCCCATGTTCCTTTTACCCAACTGTCAGTTGAGTTACATGGGAGTTGGGCCCCTTTAACTATAATGGGCAATAGTGTAGGGGTCAGCAAACATATTTCTGTCTACTGACCCTGTGTGTACTGCACAGGGAGTGGGTATAGGTCACTGACACCATCCCTTCTTGCAAACAGCCTAAATCATCTAATCAAACCTTGGAGCTGCTATAGCCATAACATACAAAGCCATAACATACAATATCATGTGAACACATTCTAACCACTAGATATCACTAGTAGGTACACAAACTAAAGTAATATGACCATGTACATAAACACAACACGTAAATCTTCATATCTAGCTATGGCATCAATACATAACCCAGGAACCACAGATCACCTCCAAGATCTCCAGAGACCCATCCCACCCTGGGTACGAACACTTTGCTCGGCTGCCCTCGAACAGGCGGTTCAGGACCATGTTCGCAAGGACAAACAGACTGAAGCTCAGCTTCTACCCCAGGGCCATTCAGGCCCTGAACACAGCAAAGACTTAGGTTCTAGGCCCTGGACAATCTAGACAATTTGATGGCAGCTACTAGATTGAAATCAAGTGCAACACTGAAACACAACTGTGAACATTTCAAACCTGCAAACTGCGACACTTTAAATGAATGTGCAATAACACTATGTGCAATATGACAACCCTCGGGTACATAAGGTTCAGAGATAGGAAATGTTAGAATAGGTATAGCATAGCATAGAGTACAGCACAGTGTTTTATTTGTATAGTATAGTATAGTGGATAGTGTACATAGCCTTTATTTATGTAAACCAGCTCTTTTCCCTTCTTGTTTTTAGTTTTTTTTTCCCTAGCACCAGGGGAGCCCCCCCTCCCAAATTTCGTTGTTTGGTACCTGTACTATATCAATGACAATAAAGACCATTCATTCATTCAGATGAGAATCACCCTGCACTAAAACTGGCGAAAGTAAAGTAGAGAGGCTCTGAGATGGCATGCAACATGAGAGGGGTTAATGTAGTCTACCTAAATACACAATGGGGATTGTATGATGCGTGCAAGGCTTTTGGCATTCCTATGCTGGTACAGTGAGTACAATAGTGAGGAGAGACAGGGGGGGGGGGGCGGCGCCCCTGCCTACAGTACAGTTAGACTGGGGGTTAATGTGGGCTACCTAAATACACAGTGGGGTGTGTGTGGAGCTTCTGCGGGGTATACTTGTTGTACAGTAAGTAGTAGTGTTGTTAGAGGGGGCTTGGCCTACATCACAGATAGACTAGA
The DNA here is from genome assembly GCF_963989245.1 of Nansenia antarctica. Lineage (NCBI taxonomy): Eukaryota > Metazoa > Chordata > Actinopteri > Argentiniformes > Microstomatidae > Nansenia > Nansenia antarctica. Next base: position 19,229,727 of record NC_137692.1, on the reverse strand, counting down.
ATAGAGTAGAGTTAATGCATAAAGACACGGGGGGCCCTAGCCCACATTAGGACACAGTTAGACTACATTAGAGAGTCGTGGTAATGGCTGGGAGGCATGCTACATTCCTGGCTGGCAGGCGGGGTTCTGCTCCAGTGAGCCTAGCATGTAGCCTCATCCAGCTCCCAGCCCCTACTGTAGCTGCTCTGGTCCAGGGCGCAGTAAGCCGTGCTAACGCTAAGACTATACAAACACCCCTGTTCCGGTCAATACAAAACATTGTTGTCAAGGGGTCTCCATTCCGAGCACTTTAGATGACCGTTAGAATCTCCAGTTTTGGAGTTGGGAGGAGTCACGTGGTGCAGTGCAGGACATAGAGTGCACTGGACCTTGTCTGGCCTGCTCTTTTATTTCATATCGTGGGAAAATGAGAACATTGCGCAGACAACGAAACAGGTTGTCAGCAGATTATCGACATCAGTAGTTTGGTGAGTAACGAACATTATTGTTGTGGGTGTACTATATTATGGGGTACTTACTTACTTAGGTCCTTTTTCTTCGGGTGTGAAGAGTAGGGCCTCCAACGAGTTTACGCCACCGGTCTCTGTCCCTCGCCACAGCAGCCGCCGCCTCCCAGGATATTATGGGGTATGTCCATCTAAATGTTTATGTCTAAAATTGGTCAAGCATACCTTTCTCTATGTGGTGTGTGCTCAATAATGTATTTGACATACTGATGGCTTGCGTCTTTCTATACATTGTGGTGGATATTATCCCATAGCATTGGGAGCTAGCAGCCTAGTTGAGTTTGTGGTACACGTTGTTGTTATCTGTAAATCGGAGATAAACAGAACAACTCGTCAGCCTCGTCAGCTTCGTCAGCCTTACCCTACAGCTTGCCACAGATGCTTTTCTGAAGGGCCTGAAGAACCAGATGGGTGCCTATGGTAATGAACAGTGACCCAAAAGACACGGCACAGGCTCAACAGCTGTTTGACCTCCACAAGCAACTTCCAAGCCACTGTTGGCCGAGATGTCGAAACCAAGCATAAGAAGCGACACCTCTCCTGGTCTAAGGAGACACCCATGTCGACTCCATGTCGACTCCAGTCCATCGTACGAAGTCCATTGTATGTAGAGGAATTCACTGGGTGGCACTTGGATGTGTATGTGGCTCCTATCCCATGATGCACTTCTGCTACGCCTGGACTTCCTGAGAACCTGTTGGAGGATCTGGGCCAGACTACTCAGTGGCAAGAGTTGCCCTGGAAAGGGACACTGTCATCCCTACAGAATGTGAGTGCCTTACCTGGGGGGGCAGTGTGACTTTCCATAGCCTGGTGTCCAGCTGTTCTGATGTCCAGTCAACATCATTGAGGATGTGAACCTCTGGCAGTGACGCAACCAGGACGGAGCATAGAGTGCCAGTAAGGGTGTGCAACCTCTCAACAACTAAAGCTTCACTTCCCAAAGGAGTATGTTTTCTCTACTGTTAATATATTTAAAAATGTAAACCTTCCTTCTTCTAGTATTGTGACTGCCAATGGCCTCTGGTCTTGTTTTTCATATGTTCACCGATGTATAGATGATTCACTTACTTTAGACAAATGTACTTCTTGTAAGTTGTTTTGAATAAAAGCGTCTGCTGCTAAATGTCGTAAATGTAAATGTATGTCTTGGAGTTCTGCTTGAGGCTTATCCACCGATGCCCCGGAGTCCCTGTCTCAGACCAACTGTACACCTAAAGGGCCAGAGACAGAAGAGAAGGGAAGGAGGGCCAAAACATGATCAGAACAGAGCCAGAACCCAAGCTACAGGGAGAGTGCACACACTCAGTGTACTGGACCAAGGAAAGACCCCTCTGTCAGTAGCGCATGCCTGGGATCAGTCATAGACGAGGTCAGTGGGAGGGGAAAAGGTCCTCCACTATGACAGGCTTTCTCAGGACACTAGTGAGGTGATAGATAGAATTCTACATGACAGCTTACTTTCACTAAGCTATAGAATGCTGTGCACAAACCAACAAATGCGCAAAGGAAAACCTTGCACATGTTTGATCTTCATAGGTGGGAGAATTCATCATGCTTATCTTGTCATTCAAAAGCGGTGGGGAAGGAGCTCGACATGTCGAACCGATTCAGCGGCGCATTCTTGCACACGCAGGGCTGACTTCTAGACGAATTTGAAAGAATGCTTGAAAGCGCATAGGGACTCCCGAGTGAGGAGGAGGGTATACATGATCCCCCCCCCCTCCCGTTTCTGATGATCAGCGGAGCGGACAGATCTCACACCGTGTAGCCTTGGCAAATTAATTTGCGGTAATATTTTTTTTCACCGTTTCATGATTTATTTCATTATTTCATCAGCCTCTTGGCCTTGGGCCCCCCTGCTCTCCCCGGTCCCTGGGCTTCAGCCCCCCTTAAAGCCTGTGTGTTAATCCGGGGCCTAGTAGCAGCAGGCAGCGACCCTGACCCCAGCGTGCTCAGCAGATCATTAGTAGCAGTGGGCAACAGACACACTGTCTCTGCTGCTACAGGAGGGGTGGGCTGGGGGGGAGGTGGGGGTGGAGGCTGGGGAGGTGGGGGGGGCTGGGTGGGGGGGCTGCATTGTTTGTGGAACTGAAAGGCAGAAGGCATGGAGAAGAAAACCACATTCAGATTCACTGGAGGGGGGTGCAAGAAAGGGCTACATGAGGGCTTTTAGTGCCCTGCAGTCGTTCAGGTTGAGAGGAGAGGAGGAGGGAGGTATTCTGTGAGAGGAGGGAGGTATTCTGTGTTCTATGACTGTGGTTCTGGCAGAGGTGCTGGGAGTCTTCAGGCTCCACCGACAGCCTTTATGGAGATGTCAGTGATGGAGACGCTCTCCTCCCACTCCTGTTACATTCCAGCAGAGGTACAGTAGACAGGTACGCACACCGGTGCGCGTGCACACACACATGCACGCACACGCACACGCGCACGCACACGCACGCACACGCACACACACACACACACACACACACACACACACGCACACACGCACACACACACACACACACACACACACACACACACACATACAGTGTGTCATGGTTTAATGCAGCGTCAGAACAGGCCTGTGTCTTTAGCTTTCATCCATTGGCTGTTTTCTCACCAGGTGGATTAAGATACACAGCTCAGGATTGTGTTTCTTGTCAGTCAGGTTTAGGTGGACGGTGGAGGAAATGTCCCACAACAATTCCTCCATTCGCACCACATTCGGATGCGTTGGACACACACACACACACACACGCATGCACACACACACACGCACGCGCGCACACACACACACACACACACACACACACACACACACACAGAGGCACGCACGCACGCTCGCACACACACACACACACACACACACACACACACACACACACACACACACACACACACACACACACACACAGTGCCTATAGAAAGTCATCATACCCCTTCACTTTTCCCACATTTTGTTGTGTTATAGACTCCATTTAAAATGTATTAAATAACATATTGATAATTGAATAATTGAAATATTTAAATATTGATTAAATAAAAAATGTCATCAATCCACACACAGTACCCCATAATGACAAAGTGAAAACAAGTTTTTAGACATTTCTGCTAATTTATTAAAATTTGAAACACAGAAATACATCATGTGCATAAGTATTCATACCCTTTGCAATGTCACTCTTAAAATTAGCTAAAATGCAACAATGTCACCAACAAATCACTCAGTAAGTTGAATTGAGTCCATAGTAGTTCATGTCATTTTGGAATCAATATCTTTGTTGTTATAGGGTCTCTGATTTGCATAGGAATCAATTACACACTGTGTAGATTAGGCTGTCACTACCAACTCAAATTTAATGATTTTCTCTTGATCCTGACAAACTCCCCAGTCCCTGCCGGTGACAGATATACCCATAACTTAATGCTGCTACCACTATTCTTCACACGAGAGATGGTGCAGAAATGTAATTGCATGTGTTCGATTTGCACTAAACTTAATGCTTTGTAGTAAAACCAAATAAACACATTTCCAGCCACTAAATTTGCAGACATTTCTAAAAACTTGTTTTCACTTTGTCACTATGGGGTGTTGTGTGTGGATTGATTATTTGGATTGTGTTTTATTTAATACATTTTAAATTGAGTCTATAACACAACAACATGTGGAAAAGGTGAAGGGTAATGATGACTTTCTATTGGCACTGTACACACACACACACACACACACACACACACACACACACACACACACACACACACACACACACACACACACACACACACACACACTCTAGACACACGACTACACCAAACCACACCACACCCTCCTGTTCCGTGATGTAGTGCTCACAGCACTCACAACAGGTCATCCAGTGTTCCAGCCACCAGGAGCAGGTACTGTATTACCTAGGCTGTCGCTGCAGGTATGATATTCCGATCCGCATCACACTGGTTGAATTCCAGTGTCTGTAAGATTCTTGTGTGGGGTCTGAGAAGCTGGTGAAAGCAATGATGCTTCTAGAACGGATCTGATAGTCTAGAAGACCATTGGGTCACTTCAATTCTTTTGAAATAAATAGGATGTTTACCTCTAGGGGCACTCTTGAGTTCAAGTTCAGGGTCACAAAGGCTGATATTTGGATAGAACAGAGCAAACACTTTTATGCCCATTTGTTTGCAATTAAAAATGTGAAAACGAAGAACGTTATAGTTAAATGAGGTACACGTTTACAGTGCCCTGCATAAGTAATGGCTTAGTGAAGCATATTACTACTTTTTGGCACTACACTCCGAAAGTTTGTATTGCATTCAGACATTACAATACGTTTTATCCATCGTTTGTGCAGTCATAAGATTGCTCCCTATGTGTGGCTGTATTGATTTAGGCTTTGCGGTTGCTTTTGGAGTCTGTCAACATGAGGACAAAAGAGATGAAGGTCAGGGGAGTCATCATGAGCCAGACATGAAAACATCAATCAGAAACTCCAGCCAAAACCTTAGTTACCAAAATCAACATCATTAATATGCAGTGGTGTGGCCTGGTATGCCAAGGAAGACCTCTACAGTGGATGACCAAAGAATGCTCATCATGTTTAATTAAGGAAAACCTCCGAAACAACCTGTTCCCACAGATCAGGAACACTGTTAGAAGGTTGGCATGAATGTCTCAGACTACCATCCACAGAAGACTTTACCAGCAAAACTACAAGGTGCAATCCACTGGTTTGCCACAAAAACAGGATGGCCAGGTTATGGTTTGCTAAGAACTGAACAAGTTCTAGAAAGACAGACAAACTTGATGGCAAGAGTGATGGCAAGAGTGAAGTGTGGAGAAAAAAAAGGAACTGCTTTTTGTGAAAAGGAATTCACAGCATGCCACTGGTGTCTGTTAAATATGGTGGAGGGGGTGTTGTGGCTTCAGGATGAATTCTGAAGTGTATTGGAACATCTTGTCAGACCAAATACAACACCTCCAAACTTATTGGACAGGGCTTCATCAGCAGTACAATGACCGAGAACATACTGCCATAGCAACTAGGGATTTCAGGGTCAAAAAGTGTAACGTTGTTGACTAGCCAAGTCAATCTCCAGATCGACATGTCAATCTCCAGATCCTACTGAATATGCACTGAATATGCTCTTTGATGAAGACGACCTATGGCAAAAGTCCTCAAAACAAACAACAACGGGTGATGGTTGCAGTACAGACCTGGCAGAGCATCACCAGACAAGACACCCAGCATATAGTGGGTTCAACTGGGTCACGGACTTCAGGCAGTTATTGATTGCCAAGGATTGTCAACCAAATTCTAGACATGAGTGCTTAATTTGCTTAAAATTGTATATAGCTGTCCCATCAATTTTGGGTACCCTGAAATAGGGGGACTACGCTTAACGTGTAGACAAATGACATAAAATACAAGCTAACGGCTGAAAATCTCTACTTGAAATAGTTTGTTACTTACGCAGGACAAGATTGTATATCATGCATATATATACAGTAGGAGGCAAAGGGTATAGATTAGATTAGATTCAACTTTATATAACAACAATATGGTTGAAATATAAACCTAATTTTGAGAAGAGCAATTAGCAAAGACTTCCAGAATATACCTTTAAGTCGCTTGTATAAAATAGAATACTGGGAAATAGAGGCAAACCAGGGAAATCTGTTCACACTATTCTTCATAGAAAACCAGCTCTTTTCCCCCCATTTTGGATTCCAGGACATTTGGATTAAAGATGATAGCATTTGTTGGCGTCACAATTACTCATACCCTGGCAATAGTTCACTGTGTACTTTTGTATCTTTGTTTGGCTTCATACAATGTGACAGCTGAGCTTTCAGTGCGTTTCGGAGGCCTGAGTCGTTCGCCGAGGGCGAGTGCCAGTTCTCACACCAGCTGTGCCCTTTCTAACACCATACCGAGAGGCTCCGGCACCATTTGTTGGAGCACCTCAAGGTAGGGTAGTAGAAGTCTCAGGAAGCACAACTCCACTCAGGACAATAAACGCCTTTGCTTTTAAAAAAACAAAAACAATAGTTACTTCCGATGCAATGCTATTCATCCATAAGGACTTAGAAGCTGAGCTGGCTGACAGAGGCTGTCACAACAGAAACAGACACAAGAGACAAGAGGGAGAGAAGGACATCTGTATAGTCATTCAGTGTATCTGGAGCACTGGAGGGCTGTATTGGCTTTAAACAATTAGCATCTGACAGATATGTGAAGTAGGAATCGTATTGATAGGTGGAAGGAAGGAACGTCATGGGAACTCTGAAGTGGTCTATGGAGTGTGTGTGAGAGCACACACACTGACGCTGTCAGTCACACACACACACACACACACACAAACCCACCCACCCACACACACTGATGCTGCCAGTCACACACACACACACACACACACACACACATGCAGACACACACACACACACACACACACACACCCACACACACCCACACACACACACACACACACACACACACACACACACACACACACACACACACACACACACACACCCACACACACCCTGCAATTGTCTGTGAAAAAGGACAGAATGACAGACACAAATCACTATGCAATCTAAGGCATTTTGTTGTGGGAAATTAATTAGGGAGGTCCCAATATCCATGTTGTTTCAACAAATCTGTTTGGGAAGGAGAGGATTTGGGAAAGCAATATTACGTTTCCATGGCTCGGCCTAAATCCTCCCAGATACAGCCCTCCAAAACAGATCTTAATTTAGATATGACCCGAACCACAACCCTATTTTCATTGGATTTCATAAAGATTAAGCTACATTTGGTATAGAAACATCAAAATATGAGGGCAGGGTAAACAAACATGTTGTTGATTATTCTGACCTATAGCCTTCAGGCACCGTGCAGGACACAGTTCGAGTCGAAAACAACAGGTAGCCTAGTCATACTTTTCACAGTCACTGGAACTGCTGCATCAAGACTACTTGACTGTTGTTTTTTCCTGGCACTACAATTGAGCTGACATTATTTTTTGCAGTTATGCAGAGGATTAAGTTTCTGCCTGATCAACAGCACTGTTATGACCATATGCCACCACCTCCAAGTTAGTGACTGACACCCCCAGTAAACTGACATGTGTCCCTGACCTTAAATGCCCAGACATGGCTAATCCTAAACTCAATAGGATATTAGTCTGCAGTGAAGGTGCTTTTTAGTCTGGAACAAGAATATGTAGCCTACAATTAAGCTCCCTTGTTGGTTTAAATAATGGGCCATTACAGACAGAGATGTGCAAAGTAGCCTGATCTAGTGTAGCCACGTGTTTCTCGATCCTGACCTGCAGCCCACTGGGATATGAGATTAGGGGCCCAGTCCCACTGCTCCTTACACAGTTAACACACCTGATTTAATTAATTCAGTGCTTGATTAGGCTACAACTCTAGTGTGTTAGTAGGAGGCTGAGAGAAAAAGTTCCTGTGTGTTCTAATCTGGCAGTTATTCTCTGGGCAGAGCACGTCACAGGGTATTCAGCCATAATTAAGGCAGATTCCAGTCACTGTGGAATCCAAATGTTCAGTTGGAAATGAACAAGCTACATTATACAGGACATGGAGCAAGTCTTCTCAAGTTATTGGTCGAGCTGAGGAGCGAGGATTGAAGTTGTCATATTTTCTGTGTATATTGTTTATACAACATAGCTCATTGTCAAGTCCTTTCTATTGCATTTTCTCGACTGCAATAGGCTTAGAATGTTTTGATATTCGGTGACACACATTGGACTAAACATGTAATGTTATCGTTAGCTGGCCAGCCAACATAACTATGTACAGCAGCTAATGTACTAGATAGGTGTGTAACATTAGCAAAACAATAACTGTCTGTAGTTTACTTTGCATAAACAAAAAAAACAATTCTATTCAATGCACTAACATACTGTAGTTCCCTTGACAGATTTAACATGTCCAGTGTGTAGGGGTTCAGGATTATCTCTGTGGATTAGAACAGGATAATTGCTGTATTCTCATTAACTATAATGTACAGTCTATGACTGTTAGATTAATGCCCTCAAAAACGTTGGAATATCGACAGTGGTGGGATCAGAACTAACTGATCATATGAAATTTTTGGTGAGGTCCCTGTTGTTCCCTGTTATGGAAGAAGTGATGCTTTCATCCTTACCTTTAAAAGCAGAAACATTGTTGAATCGTGGCATTCGTACCGAATATCATTCAGAATTCAATAGGAATTGCTAGACTAAATCTACACGTTGATTTTGGATCGCACGTCTCACCAACAAAAACTAAATAAAAACCTAACTATAAAAACGCGCTCTTGATACTGACTGAGACTGTAGTGCGCAATGATATTCGATACGTTGCCAAATAGGTATGCTGGGCCCATAGCCCAAACTAGAGACAGAACCATTTTCGGCCTGTAAATAAAAACACTAGGCTACCTATAAATTGTTATTTTTAAATGAATTAATTAGGAAAAAATATGTTTTGTAGAACCCACATGATTAGGCAAAATGTTAGGTATATTCTCCGATAATGATCTCTTATTTTATCTAGGCCTAACCAAAAACAAATGATTGCAACACAATGCCTATGTTATGTAAATAAGGAATAGCATACAATTAACACAGTATGACTTTAAAAACGAAGAAAAGTAGGCTACTCCAAGTGCAGCAAACAAAAATGAGTACTTTTATTAACGTTTATTAAGTTATTCCTCTAAAAAAAATTTTTTTGCAGTTTTTTAACATAGGCTCAACCATTGGCGGACCTAATGCTTTCTGGATCATATTGAAACTTTTTTTGAGTTCATTTGCATGAACTCATATTCAGATGACGGAAAATCCCTATTATTTCAACTTCAGTTTATTGTGAATATACAACGACAGTTAGGACACAATAGGCTACACAGGTTCCATGCGTCAGGCACCGTGCCTCGTTATTACAGTACGCACCATGGGTTCTAGAGTAGCCCAACTCAGACAACAATGCTGAGTCCATTCCCTGTCACATCATTGTCAACGAAAGTAGGTATGCAAATCATATCATACACCGAGAGTTCTGGTCGACTTTAAATATAAGATGGAATAATTGACAACACTGCAAAATTACATTTTTGTTTTCCATAGAATGTTGAACCGAGGCAACAGCAGGAATCATTATAGAGAGTATCAGTTATATGCTTATCATTACATTTACTTCCCAAAAAACACACAACATAGGGCATGGGCTGTTGTGCTGCTGGACAACATGTGATGACCGTTTAATTTGACCATTGACCAACGGAGGTACAGTCTAGGTTATGTAACAAAACAAAGTCCTATTGAGCATACATGTGGATTTATATTTGTTTAAAGCACATGTTTATGATACAAAAGCCATACACTCATACTCCAACAGCAGATTACATACCATGTCCAATGACTTATACAGTTAAAACGTCTTAGATACATAGTTCATTTAATTTACAATTTAACACATCTGCATCCTGGATTACAGTACAAAAAATATATAAAGATAGAAAATCCATCAAAGGTAAGAATGGAGATTGTGTTGTTGTGTCTTGGTCCCATCATAATAAATACCATGATAATTATATTCTCTCTCTGGGATATCCCAACTTTAATTCCTCCTATCTAAGTATCCTATCCGACCATCAAGGTCTGTGCTGGTGCTGGTGGTATTGTGATGGGAGAGGGTTGCTTCCGTATCGGTGTGGAGCCGGAGCTGCCCCTCCTAAGGCAGTTCTGAAGCTTTGTGTCGAAGGCGGCATCCCTGCTCCCATCCCCATCCCCAGTCCCAACCCAGCCCCAGCCCCCATCCCCATCCCCCCAGCAGCAGGCCGGGGGGGCAGGCCCTGGTTGAGCATGTTGGTGTAGGGGGAAGAAGAAGCTCCGTAATTCAGGCCCATGCTGAAGGGCCTGTGGGGCTGGGCGCTGGGCAGGACCACGGGGTGAGCGTGTCTCCCGGGGGTGTCGAAGGAGAACTCGGGCGGGGGGCTGCTGGGCTTGGACGGGGTGGACGTGAGGGGGTCCGCCTCCTCGGAGGATCTGGAGGAGGAAGGGGGGAGGAAGCCGGACGCCCCGCCGCCGTACCCCTCTGAACCCTGGCCTGGGCTCATCGCGCCGGCTGGGAGGGCCCCCGACACGAGAGACGGGCGGATCCAGTCATCCTTGAAGATCTGAACGGTCAGATTGGAGACCAGCGGGAGGAGGCGGTTGGTCACGTGGGCCAGCACCATCTGCTCGTTGGCGTCGCGCCGTATGCGGACGTGGGCCGAGCCGGCCTGGAACGAAACAAACGGACCATAACGGGACAGGAGTTAAACAAGAGTCAGTCGTGTTTACTTTAGAGTTTCTAAAAACCATTCATCTTTCAGTCATTGTCTCTCTCGACCCCCTCTCGACCCCCTCCCCCCCCTTGCCCTCTCATTTTTGTCTGTCTCTCTTTCTCTATCTCTCTCTCTTAGGGGGCCATGTCTCTCTCTCTCTCTCTCTGCTGGCAGCTACCTCGGGTACGGCCTGAGGGACTGTATGACAACAACTCTCAACTGTATGACAACAACTCTCGACTGTACGGCAACAAGCGAGCAGAGGGCAGCGTAAACAATGGATAATCTGACAGTCGACACTGGAATTAGCACACTAGGTTAATCACAGGAGCACCATAAACAAAGAGACTAGCCCGCTACTGTACATCAATAGTACAAAGGTATTGCTTTCATAACATGATGTTAGCAACATTATTATGCTGTTACTATGCTTGAGTACAAGTAAGTGTAATTTCAATTAATAAGATATAACGCCAGCACACCAAAAAAGGATCTCTGTTTTAATTCCTTTGCATATTGTATTGTATGTAATATATATTGGGTACATTCTGCTGTCATTCCTGTCTGATTGTGCTTTTTAATGTATGATTTGCTGCAAAAAATCCATTTCCCCAGAGGCGATAGTAAAGGTTTCTACTAGCAAAACATTCTTGTCAAACATACAATACATTGTGACACAACATTGTGAATTATCTATGTGACCTTAATAATTGAATCACTCGACTCCTATTCTACCATATGATGTCGAAATGTATTCTATGCCGTATTGTGAGAGTGTGACACACTCTCTCAGAGTTCCGCAAGGAGGAGTGACACTAGATGACCTTGCTCCATCTAGAGGCGGGAGAGGAGAAGCCCCGGTGCCCGGGGTGAGGTACACCCCTGCAAGCTGCCACCAAAGGCAGCCAAGCCCAGGACTGTTGGCTGTCAGAATAAACGAGGAGCATTCCCCTGGATGGTTGGTGGGGTTTTACAAGAAGAGCAACAAACAAAAAACATCTCTCCACAAAGTTGGAAGCGGATGAAAGTTTTAAAAAATCAGCCGGGAGAGAGATTTTGCAACGCATGAGCAAACTCGCGCCCCCCTTTTCATCTGGGTGAGCAGAAGATCTGTGCGTACTGTCAACAACAGGACTCGGCCACTAAGGGTGTGAATGGCGTGGCGTTCTCTTTGTGTGTTTGCCCCCGTCCCCCCCCGTCCCCCTCTGTCCCTAACAGACAGGCATCTGCTGGGGAGTGGGGGGGGGGGGGGGGGGGCAGCAAGTAGAGCATGACGCACTGGGGAGTCAGCAGACCACTAGCTATCTTAGCTAACATAATGAGGAAGCAGAAGCGAGGGGCATAGCGGACGCCGGACGCCCAAATAAAGTGTGGACGCCGCTGACCCCTCCCCCCTCCACCCCCCCCACCCCCCCCACCCCTAGGAACCGCAACTTACCAGCGAGCCGAAGCCTACGGTCCAAAAGTGTTCGTTGCGGACCTCCAGAACCCCGTCCAGAGTAGATACCTGGGGGGGGGGGGAGGGGGGGGAGTTACAGATTACAGAGATACGCACACATACAAGTCTCTAACATACCAGCGTAATATGACTATTCTGTGTTTCAGATCAGATCAGAATAGCTTTTATTACATCAGTGTAGCTTGTTAGCATCAGCCAAAAAAGAGTTTGGTAAGTCCAGTCATACCTCTCGGAGGAGTTTGTCCAGCTGACCAATCACGTGAGAAGGAGTAGTCTGAGGTGGAGAGAGCAGAGTGTGGACGTTAACGACATCTGGAAATCAACAGGCCAGCCGTACAGAATTCCAATTCATTTCTTTCTCCATTTAGGGGACAGTTTCCCCACAGTTAAAGCCGAGTCCAAATCAGCATTGAAGTCCAGGACTAGGCTTAATGGGGAACACCAGCCCCAAGCGTCTTTTTTTCGTTTTTTTCCCCCTCTGCTATAAGGACTCTCAACACCTCACTGCACTAACCCTGCCAGACGTACTGCACTTTATAAATTGTAAATATTGACGACGTATGTTCTTATCTTGTGGTTATGTGTGTACATGTCCATGTGATAGTTATGTGCAATGTGTGTATGTTTTTGACACTGCTGTATTGAGCTTTTCCACCTGTACCGAAAAAAACAAATTCCACCGACCTAGGTCGTGTGGTCATTAAACGATTCATTCATTCATTCATTCATTCGTTCATTCATTCATTCATTGATTAACATGTGAATTAACCCCGACCGTGATCTCTGTGGGTTTCTATCTGTCGTACCTGAAGGAGGACCTTCCCACTGTAGACGCTCATGGGATACATGGTACCGAAGGTCATGAGGGCGATCGCCACCGCTGAAGCCGTGTCCACCGCATGGTAGTTACTAGAGAGGGAACGAGAGAAGAACGAGATGAACCGCAGCGATTAGGGAGAGGACGAACATCGGAACTACGAGTTGGTTCTGACCGTACAACCTAACCAGGACAAAGTCACACAGTTGGCCTGTTGTACCATTCCGACACGACCCAGAGGTCACTAACACTGTTACACTGAGAGCAGATTTAAGCCTAATCCTACACTTCAAAAAAAAAAAAAGCATCTTCAATTAATATTTAACTATTGAATGTGAGATGTAGTCCATCAGGACGAGGTTTAACCTCGTGAGGTTAGAATGATAAGGTTCTATCTCCGTTTAGGGCAGTTCAGAGATATTGAGCGTCAAAGTTTTTACATTCCATTATGTTTTGTGAGATGGAACCTTTGTATTTTATGAATTAC
>NC_137692.1:19203636-19211136 GCF_963989245.1 Nansenia antarctica | reverse complement strand
CTGCTCTGACATTCCCTTTCACTGTGATACCGCGCCTGAGGGGTCCTCCTGGGGGGACGTACTGACCACTGCTGGTCTAGAGGAGGGGAGGGGCGGGGCCGGCCAGGGGGGGTGGTGGATCAATACAGCAGGATGAGTCACTGTAAAAGGATCTTACCTTCGACTCAGGTCTGCTACGTGCTCCTGGAGCCAACTGCTGCTGGCAGCTGTTCAGAAGAGAGAGAGGGAGGAAGGAGGGGGGGCAGAGGGCGGAGAGGGAAGGAGGGGGGAGAGAGATTGACAGAAAGAGGGAGAGAGAGAAAGCAGACAGGATAAGAGTTACACTCGACACACAGTGAGGGAGCTGAACATCCTTCCAGCCCTCATTCCCGACCAGTCTGTTCCCATCTGCCCTCTGCTACCCTCCTGGCTCTCTGCTAGCCTCCTGGCACCGCCAGTGTTGTCGGGTAACCAGAGCTGCAGCGGCATTTGATCAGTCAGTGGACTGTGGCCTGGGCTGTCCACTCTCCAGGATGGTTTACACACGCACGCACGTGCCAAAGAAAATAGCTCCAAAGGTGCAAACTAGGTCTGTAATGAAGCAACTAGGGTCTGTTGTGGAACTTCATAATAAAAAAATAAAAAATGTAAAAAATGAAATTCAAAGAGGCAAAAAATAAAATAATGGAATAATTCTTTTGGGTTTTTAAAATTTGGAGCAAAAGCTCCGGATTGTGTTGGATGATATTCACTGGGAGAGTCTTAATGCGTCACAGGGCGCAGGGTAAAACCAACCATTCAGGAACACAAGAGCAATAGGTCGCACTGGGGCTTACACTCCCATTTTCACTAATAGATTCTGATTCATGAAACACACACACACACACACACACACACACACACTGGTGGATATACTAGTTTGCAACCGTCCAGTCTAAGCAATCAGTGCTAGTCTGAAAATGTTCATGACATATTCACATGACACTCAGCTGTTCATCTCAGTCTCTCTCTCTCTCTCTCTCTCTCTCTCTCTCTCTCTCTCTCTCTCTCTCTCTCTCTCTCTCTCTCTCTCTCTCTCTCTCTCTCTCAGCAGACGGTGATGTATGATGTGTATGTATGATGATGTGCAGGGTCTTAAGGAGCTGAGACAGGATAGTGGTGGACACTCTGCGCCTGGAAAAGCAGACGATATGCTAACGCTAGTCTTAGGAAGGTCTGTTAACGCGGCTACTGCTACTAGGCTAACACTAGTATCCATTTCTCCGATTGGAGCACCCACTAGACCTCCAGATGTCGACGTTTAGTCCTAGAATGCCATTGAGTTCGCTCACCGACAGACAGAAGCAATCAGTCGTCTATCAAGTTAACCTGCCATGTCCTGATTGTATTACTGCATAATGTAGTGGTAAGTCTTCTAAACATATGTTTTACCTTAACTTTATTTATCCAGGTCTCATTGAGACAAAAAGAAAAAACAAAAAAGAGACCTGGTCCATGACAGCAGCAGTGGAGAACAATGTTTCAAAGTAATAAAAGACTCAATATCAATAATAACTTAACACTGATTTGATATACAATCACAACATATCTATACTCTAGATAGGAGCATCCTGGCTGACAGATACAGTCACAGTAACCATCAACGTAGACACCTGTCACAGTCACATAGCCTGCTGTCACAGTCACACAGGTAGCCTGCTGCCCTACCAAGACGCTGTTAGGGCTTACACACCGGCAGTTCCGAACGCCGGATCGCGTTCGCGTGCCGAAACCTCCGAACGTTGGCGCTGTCTGGCGAACGATACACTGGTATGAACGCGGGCTCGTTCGCCAGACAGCGCCAACGTTCGGAGGTTTCGGCACGCGAACGCGAACCGGCGTTCGGAACTGCCGGTGTGAAAGAGGCCTGTGAGAGACAGACACGGTCACTGGACGAGGACTTCAGCTGGGACTGTTCTTAGTTAGGCGTTATGTAATCATAATAATAATTCATTGCTTTTCCGGGGCTCAAAGACAACTGACAATACGGGGAAAAACAGAAAACACAGAAACAACAAGCAACAGACAACATGAACAAAGAGTTGCGAACGGTAAACGGTATGTAAAACAGAGAACATTCCGGTACATACATACACACCACCACACGACTTTATATTTTTAGGACGATGACAGATTTAGGACTGAGGCAGTGCATCAGTACAGTATGTACTGTTACAGACTCAAATTAAAAAGGATAAGATGAAGAAGACCTGAGTTATGGGTCGAAGTGTTGTTTATTCAATAAAAGTACTTGGGAGCGTGAACTGCAGTGTGGAGTCCTTCTTTTCCCTTCACTGTTTCCATGAGTTGACATTTTAGCAGAGTGCCTTATTAATGATACGACTGTCTGGACGCCCGGGGCACGACTCTGTCTGGAACACTGTCTGAGTATGTGTATGTGTGTGTGTGTGTGTGTGTCTGTGTGCGTGTATGTGTGCGTGCGTTTGTCTATGTGTCTGTGTGCGTGTATGTGTGCGTGCGTGTGTCTGTGTGTGTGTGTGCATGCGTGAGTCTGTGTGTGTGTGCGTGCATGCGTGCGAGTGCGCGTGTGTGTGTGCATGTGGGTGTTCTAGCCTAGTTCATGCATCCCTAGCAATGTGACGTTAAATGGTGTTAAGTGCGGTCCAATGATAGGACAGAATAGTGTGAGGAATACTCTCACTGAGGCCCACAGACACTGACCAGGTGCCCCCCCCCCAACCCCCCGACCCCCCCAACCCCGTCTCACCTCACCTGCCCCCCCCAGAACACTGTGGACTAGGTGGAGCGGGTGAAGCCGAGGGGGACGTTGGGGAAGTTAGTGTATGTCTGGACAGAAGTTCACTGGGCATAGGTCACTTCAGGCTGAGAGCTTCCTCTAGTTCGCTTCGCTGTGTTACTATAGTAACCGTGCCAGTGAAGGGTATTTTTACACTTGGTCCCTCTCAGCCAATTTTGTGAACTCAAGAGCGGTTCGCCCCAAATGTTCATGCATTATGGGAAGGTTCCAAATGACCCCCGTTGAGGGACGTTACCCTTATGAAGACGTTCGTTACTGTGAAGTCAACGTGGACAGTGGTCGACTCGTTCATGTCCAGCCTTGCGCAATGTGCAATGAGTATGAATGTAAAAAAGTCAATATATTTGCATGAATATCAATATGATACATACGGTAAAGATATATGTACTGTGTGATGCGTACAGGACAAGGGCGAATAAGATATGTGCAGTGTGCAATGTGTATAATATAATACATGAGGTCATATTCTTTTTAGATTGGTGGTTTAGATGGTATCCATTTCAAAGCGTTTCTCCAGTTTCATCCTTCGGCCAGCGGAGTGGCAGTTGCTAATTTCTCCGGTTTCTATTCGTACACAACTACGCATGGGTCTCAGTGTGCATAGAGGTGCGCACAGTTTCTCGGCAAGTACGTTTTTTTATAAATCCCCAAATTGCGGGAACGTTGCTGGGCTTACGCAAGCTTTCGCACGTTTTCGCACGTTTCGCACATTGCTGGGCTTACGCAAGCGTTATAATGACGCCCCTGGTTACGTGTCCACATACAGTGGGTTCGGAAAGTATTCAGACCCCCTTAAACGTTTCACTCTGTCATATTGCAGCCATTTGCTAAAATCAATTAATTTAATTTTTTTCGGCGTTCATGCACACACAGCCTTCTTAACCCTTCTGACAATATTGGGTGCTGTGTGTGCATGAACGAGGAAAGAAATGAAATTAATTGATTTTAGCAAATGGCTGCAATATGACAAAGGGTGAAAAGTTTACGGGGGTCTGAATACTTTCCGAACCCACTGTAGTTGTTATATCAGTGCTGGCAAAGTACAATGTGGAAGGGGAAATATCTCGGCCAGCGCAGTATGGTTCAGGTTGTCCCTGCAGTGTGTGAAGCACATTCCACCACCACATACAACACAGACACAATGTTCTCTGTCGACTAGGCTTTAACACAACTTTGAAACTAAGCCAATTAAAACTCAGAGAACCAACAGCAGTCCTGTATTCCAGACTGTGGCTTCCTGAGAGAGATCAGCAGCACCAGTCTGTCTGCACTAGCCTTCATCCCTTGTTACTGATCACAATGGCGGAGGAGGAGGGGCAGGTACCCTGAAAACCAAAGGACGGGATTGGTGGAGAGAGGTCCCCCACTCCCCAGCATAGCCAATCAAAGCTCTCCCTCTGGTTCTGTGACAGATTTGATTGACAGGAGGTCAAAGTAAGTCACAAGATATACAGTAAGAAATCCAATGTTCCTGGTGCAGATTAAGACGTCGATCCTCCTAAGTCAGACTAATGTACAGTAGCTCTCCTTCTAGCTAAAGACGTTAATTACATGAGAGGAAAGCCATTTAGTCTTTCTAAGACACCATGGACGGAACGGTCCATCTGGACCAATTTAAAGATGGCAAACGGGAGCCGACACTGATAAGGCGAGGGCCGCTGAGGACGGGAAACAATTCGGTTGTTAAGTCTGACGTCAAACGTGACGTTTAGCAATTTCCGGGTCCAAACCAGAAATTCCCCGCACCAGAGTACCAGTACTACAGCGGTAGAATGACAGTTCAATCGTTTTTTAGACTCGGATCTATTCATACAACAAGGGACACAGCACTTTCCCGTTTTCCCCATATTGTCAGGGTCTTTGAGCCTCGGAAAAGCGCTATATAAATATAATGAATTATTATTATTACTGAGGCATTTCGAAGACAGCGCCTCAGCCAACTTTGGACCCGGAAACACGTCACGACTTAACAACCGAATTTCAACGTCCCAAAAACATTCAGTTTTGTGTGATAAACATTCCACTCAGAGGGCGGTGTGTGTGCACACAGTTCTACTGGAGTGGTGCTCTACAGGGATTCATCTTCTCTCTTCTGTATCGACACTCCCTTTAACTCCCTTCTGCCCCACCTCTCCTCTCTTTCGCTCTCCCTACCCTCCCTCCCTCATTTTCTCTATTTCTTCAGAAGTCCATTGTACACCATTATCTCTCCTCTTTCTCCCTGCTTCCACCATCCATCTCTATTTACTCTCCTTTTAGCTCTCCTCTTTCTTTCTCCTTATCGCCTCCTGTCCTATCTCTTCTCTTTCCCCTCTACCTCCCTTCACTACTACCTACCTTCTACCAACCCCCCCCCCCCTCCCGCCATGTCATTCTTCCCCTCCTTTATTTTCCTGTTTACCCATCTCCTCTCTCCCTCCCTCCCTCTCTTATATCTCTCTGCCGAAAACCCCACTCAGTAAAACGGTTCTATTTTAGGGTTAGAGAGCGCTTGGTAATGACTTGCCTAGAGGCTGTGTACTGGGTGTACAATGAAGAGTCTCATTTGATTAAACACAGTCTGAGATTTACGGAGTTAATAAATCTGGGCTCTGGCTTGGCCTGGAGAGTCTAGAACTGTGTCAACAATGTTTTACAAACAAACACAAGCACGGAACAGTGACAGCATGACTGCTTTGTGCTGGAGGCAGAGAGATATCCACCTGCTGGACACTCAGGGTATGACAGCCCACAGCATAGACATCCGGAAGAGATATTAAACTATTCTTAAGGGGGCCACATTTTTTGAATGTTTTTTGCACAGGGGCCAGACATTTTCCACATATATACAGTTATTGTGAATAATAATCACATACATGTAAAACAATGCACAAACACCACTATATTCGGATACAGTGATGGACAAAAATATTGGCATATAAATATTGGCATTGTGCACTTCTGTCAGATAATGCACCACTTCTCCCAGACAATTGTTTGCAATTAAAAATTATTTCGTATTCACATGTTTATTTCTTTTGTTTGCATAGAAACAACACAAAAAAAACAAAAAAAAACAAATTTGATATCATTCCACATAGAACTCTCAACTTAATATTTGGTAGCACACCCTTTGGAGAAAAAAAACCTGAAATCCTGTAATCATGAATGAGTTTCTTACACCTCTCTACTGACATTCTGAAGCACCAAAGTGACATGCACAGCCCACAGACTGAAGCTCCTGCCTCATGTCAGTGTATGAGAGTTAAAACATTTCACTTTGAAGACTGGCTTTCGCTCAATGCTGATTGGCTGTAAACTGCTACCTTGGTGATATTGAGTATTTGACAGTACTCAATGGGTGGGACAACAGAGGTGAAAAACCCTTCTTTTATTGGAGGAAAATAAACTTGGGCTCATTTTGAACCAAATCGGCAGTCTAAAATCATTCATAAAATTCTCTGGGCCCACATGTTGAATAAGCCTGACATGTTGAATAAGCCTGACATGTTGAATAAGCCTGACATACGGTATAGGGACTCACGCCGGAAGCTTTTAACGCATACAACCTCCCCTACCCCTACCCATCTCCCCTAACCCTGCCACCCCCCCTCCCCCCCTGACATGCATACAGCCTCCCCTACCCCTAACCATCTCCCCTGTCCCTACCACCCCCGTCCCCCCCTCCCCGTTCGCTAACTCTGTGTTCCATGTGCCCATGTTATCTGTTGCTTGTTGTTTCTGTGTTTTCCGTTTCTCCCATATTGTCAGCGTCTTTGAGCCTCGGAAAAGCGCTATATACATTTAATGAATTATTATTATTATTAAATCCTGGACATCTCAGGCCACACTTGAGACCCCCCCTGGCTCAGCTCACACTTCTGTTCATTGATTTCTCTTCTGCTTCTAACCCCCATGCAGCCACATTTGCTGGTAGAGAAACTCCTCTATGATTTGGATCTTGATATGAATAGAACTGGATGAATTTTTTGCCTTTCTGACAGACAGTTGTGTGAGAGTTAATGGTGTACTCTCATACAAGCTCCACTCATCCACTGGTTCACCCCAACCCCACTCTCTCTCTCCCCTTCTTTATATTCGTTATACAGACAGCTGTCAGAGCAGTTTGAGAATTCGGTTGTTAAGTCGTGACGTGTTTCCGGGTCCAAAGTTGGCTGAGGCGCTGTCTTCGAAATGCCTCAGTAATAATAATAATTCATTATATTTATATAGCGCTTTTCCGAGGCTCAAAGACGCTGACAAATATGGGAAAACGGGAAAGTGCTGTGTCCCTTGTTGTATGAATAGATCCGAGTCTAAAAAACGATTGAACTGTCATTCTACCGCTGGAGTACACTGGTACCATGGTGCAGGGAATTTCTTGTTTGGACCCGGAAATTGCTAAACGTCACGTCTGACGTCAGACTTAACAACCGAATAGACACATTATAAAGTTTGTAGATGACTCAGTCGTAGTTAGCCTGCTGAAGGTGGGGTAACTAGATCATGGGCAGTCTTTATTGACTTTGCATCATGGTGTAAGGAGCCTTTCCTCGAACTGAATGTGTTTAAAACCAAGGACATGATTATTGATTTTAGGAGGTCAGCAGCACCCTTCCCTAATCTCACAGTTATTGAGGGAACTGAGATTGATTTTGTGGAGAACTACACATATTTGGGCTTTCAGGATCATCCAGAAGCCGTTTCTAAGAAAGGTACAACAA
>NC_137692.1:19191136-19201136 GCF_963989245.1 Nansenia antarctica | reverse complement strand
CGACAGTTGCCGTGCCATAAATGTTTTGCAGTTCGCTGAGGCACAATGAAATCCAGGAGCAGGCTGGCGTTGAACACAGTGTGGGGTTGGACAGAGTTGTGTGTGAAAGTGGATGGTTTTATGTCATAACACCAGTGTGTGTGTGAGTGCTGTGGTGTGAAGACAGACGGATATAAAAAGGGAGTGATGATGATTATGATAGAACATGCTGGGGGCTGGTAGTGGCAGACTGATAGTAACCAGCACCACTCTGGAGACTAATCACAACCAAAACACACACACACACACACGTGCCCCACAGTGGTGTAGCGGTCTAAGCACTGGCCACTAGTGCATGCTGCCCACCGGGGACTGGGTTCGAATCCCAGCTCGCCAGATCCGGATATGGCTGGGGCACACACGGGGAACGGCATATTGGGCGGCCGTTCCCGAGGGCGGAGTATTTCCGGACAAGGATCCGTCGCGCAACAGTGCCCCCGGGGTGCCGGAATAACGGTGCTGGGCTCGAGGAGCCAGTCAGCTAGTCTGCCTGGCGGCCTCCTCTGGGACTGCCGGCCACGGGGGTCGTGCGACGGATCCTTCGCAATAGGCAGGGGATAATTGGATGCTAGGTTGGGTTCAATTGGCTACCAAATTGGGTGAAAAAGGGATAAAATCTGAAAAAACAAATAAAAAAATAATTTAAAAAAACACACACGTGCGCTCGCATGCTCTCACACGCATGCACTCACTCAAACACGCACTCACACGTTGCTATATTCTTGTGCTAGATGTTGATCAAAAAAGTTACAACAGCATGGAAACTGCAAATCACAAGCTAACGTTAGCTAGCTAGCTTAGTAGCTACATATCCTGAGCTTTGAAGTACTGTAATAATTAAGTAAATCCAGTCAAATGGAAAGTGCACATGAACAAAATATTTTGCATGTTCAAGAGAGTTGTGAGCGCTCGCAATGCCGCTTCTCTCTTCAAATGTCCTCAGCTCATCTCCGTGCTTTGAATTACTGTAATAACCCAATATTGGTAGAAAGCTCAGCTTTTCTGCTTTCAGGTTGGATTGTTTTTTTCGATGGCACATAATTATAGTTTAGGAATTACTAAGCATTGTGTAAAATGCCACATGGACAGTTTTATTAAGGCATTTTATATATATGCCCAACCCTAATGGACAATAAACTGCATGCACGCCACAGACACAGACACAGACACACACACACACACACACACACAGACACAGACACAGACACAGACACAGACACAGACACAGACACAGACACAGACACAGACACAGACACAGACACACACACACACACACACACAGTGGTGGATATACTACTTTGCAACCATGTGTCTGTGTCATCATTTCCCCCCCCCTCCTACGCAAGATGTGGCCGTTGAGTCAACCCTGCTGCTGAGTGCATTGGGCCGAGGTGAGGAGGTGTTTTGTGGTCTTGTTTATGCACAGGCTGCAATATTCAGTAGCCCCCCCCCAGGCCCACCGCCCCCCCCAGGCCCCACCCACCTCTCCTTCAGAATGAACAGAGCTCCCAGCTGGACCAGCACCGTGGAGGCGAACACCGCCACCACCTCCAGACGCTCAAACCTGCAGGTAGGGAGAGAGAGAGAGAGAGAGGGAGGGGAACACACGTCAATACACACTAAGTATACACACATTCTGCTGCAGACACAGGAAAAACACACACACACACACACACACACACATACATACATACATACATACACACACATATACACACACACACACACACACACACACACCCATACCCACACACACACACACACACACACACACACACACACACACACCCACACACACACCCACACACACACACACACACACACACACACACACACACACACACACACACACACACACACACACACACACACACACACACACACACACAAACAGATGTTACTCAAATACTCTTTGCTACTACCAAAGCTGTACAGGCAGGGTTCAAGAGCTGTGTTTCTGTATACGTTGACATTTTCTATCTGAGCCACTGACTGGTGGTAGCCATGGCAGCAGATGTGTAAAATAATGCCTTGAGCTCAAATATCTGTCACTGATCTGATTGCATCATTATAAGCTTCTGTATGGAAAAACATGGCCACGTCAAACAGAAACAGAGACACTGTACGACCACATAAATCAAAATCATAACCGAAATCATAAAAAAGAACTACTGATAATATCACTGATTGCATAGTGAGTCTGGACTAAGTGGGGGAAGGTGCAGCAGAATGCACCCTGGTCTGGTTCTGATGTGGACAACCACAGCAGGTTTAATGAATGAATGAATGAATGAATGAATGGTCTTTATTGTCATTGCTATAGTACAGGTACCAAACAACGAAATTTGGGAGGGGGGGCTCCCCTGGTGCTAGGAAACAAAACAAAAAAAAAAACAAGAAGGGAAAGGAGCTGGTTTACATAAATAAAGGCTATGTACACGTAATCAAACGGTTACTACGGTTACGGTCCTAATCCCCAATACAACTGGACTGCATCGGCCTAAGCCGCTGTGACCTAAATGGTCTCACTGGTTCTAATGGGCGACAAGACAAACAGCCATGTTTAATATTATTCACCAGTTGATGCATCTGCTGTTGACAACCAACCTGACTGGGAGCCGTGGAACGAGGGAGAGGGAGAGGGAGAGGGAGAAATGCAATGTTTTCCTTTACGTGCTATTTGATGGTTACCTGTCTGTCGTTTAACTTATTCACTTTACGTTTCTGGATGATCTTGTGTGTTTCATTTCATTTCATTTATTCTTGAAAGGACAATTGAGGTCACCCTCATTTCCAATGTCGTCGAGACATAAACCCCTTTCACATATATGAGCAGTAGATTCCATGGAATATACCTGGTATGGTGTATGTGTGAACTTGTATGTGTGAACGTGAAATTCGATCAGGCATTTTCCCTGGTTTGATTGATTGATTGATTGAAAACTTTATTAGAAGATTTGCAGAAGTAGGTACATGAAAGTACATATTACATACAAGGTCAACTAACAGGATAAAAACCCAAGAAAGCCACTGGCTTATTTCAATTGGGGTCCTTGATTCTCAATTCATCGTTACATGTAAGACAGACAAAAAACTAGTACTATCTACAAGATAATACAGACAAATAACTAGTACTATCTACAAGATAAACATACATCCAACATGGGAAGAACAATACAACAAAACATAAGGTATGTACAGCGGGTAGGACAGGTGGGGACATACACCACAGGTGGGGGCGGGGGGACAAAACAACAAGTATGTACAGTGTGTGATCATGGTGGGGGGGGGGGGGTACAAAAACACCAGTAGATTTAGGCGGGGGGGAGGGGGGGGGGGGCGACATAATAACATTGCGTTTGCTCAGAGTGTAGACCAGGTAGGGGGGTGGGACAAAACAACTAGTATGTGCAGAGGGTATTTCGGGTGGGGGGGGGGGGGGGGGGGGTGGGAGACATAACAACAAAACAACAAGAATATATAGAGGGTAGTCCAGGTGGGGGTGTAGTCTTTTAATTTGATTTTTGATTTAGAGGGTCCAGTTACGGATTGCAGCCTCCTGTAAATGTTTTTTGAGAGTGGTTTTGAAGGTGGGCAGTGTTTTGCACTCCTTTAAGATTATAGGAAGGGCGTTCCACATTTTTACTGCATAGTTTGCAAACGAGTTTAACCCCTTGTTTGTGGTGCAACGCGGTTGAACGTGGTTCGTGGAGCTTCCTCTGGTATTGTAAGTGTGGACGTTGTTCACTTTTTGGAAGTATGTTGACAGGTACATGGTCAGGACCATGTATGATTCCATGGAATTTACAGGGAAGCCATAAGCCCAATGCACATGGCGTGCGATTTTGTCGCACAACAACATTCGATTCTCAATTCACACCACCGAAGTGTGTGGGTGTGAATGGAGAATCGAATGTTGTCGTGCGACAAAATCGCATCGCACGCCGTGTGTGCATTGTCTCATTCAAAACAATGGAATCGAATTCGGCGGTGCGACAAAATCGGGGCCGTGTACATTGGCCTTTAGGTGTGAACAGAAGCCTGGACATTCCCTGGTCCGGAATGCAAAGGGTTACGTATGTCTGACGCAAGACGTTTTCACATGGAACAAGTTAACCAATCACAGCAAGGAGTTTCTCACTTGGTACTTTTTGTTTGGTCCGCTGATGTTAAGGAGTTGTCTACTTAACTCAGGTCACATCAGCCAAAGTAGTGATAAATATAATTCCACAACTGGATACTACTTTGTTTCCAATCATAGTTAGCTAGATTACTAACTTAGCTAGATTACTTACTTATCAAATGTACATTTTGTGATATAGACGCATTACGGAGCAGTGCACACACTCCATCTCCTCTCAGCTGTCCTGCATCGTGCAGTCAGCAGGGAGACAGACCGCAGCGCAGAGCGCATAAGAACTGCCCCAGACCCCGAATATCGCTACTACTAAATATAATTCCACAACTGAATACTACCTCATTTCCAATCATAGTTAACTATCTTACTATCTCGCTTCAACTGTGCTTACTTGGGCCGGCAATACAGTGTGCGCTGCGCTGTAGCTGTAGTTCTTCCATACTGTGCTTTTGGACTACGGTAGTATAGTATGTTTATATCAATGGTAATGAAGTGCTTTAGTTGCCGAGCGAACTTGGTGAAGGTAAGCATAATACGAGTTGACTCGCTGTTAAATTAATGTAAAAAATATGATGAAAAATACATATAAAACAGAGGTATGATATATGGCAGATATATATATATATATGGTATATGGCAGTCTCACGCGCCTGTCTCGTTCGAATTCACGTCTACTGCGTTCCAGTTCTGCATCCAGTTGAATGCGTGATTCAAGAAGCTCGTGCAAACCCGGGACATGTGAAAAGATGCAACCCAGCAAGCTGCTTGCCCGAGGAGGAGTTACAAAGTACTAGCAGAGAGGCTAGAAAAAGTAAAAAGCAGACTATAAAAAGTAAAACATTAAAATTCATCTTGCTTTAAAATGTGATGAAATGTGTCATGTTTAACTTTGTACCATTTACAGGTTAGGTTTGCTTCTTTTCACTTAGATATTAATTGTAAAAGGCATTAGGGCTGCCCACATTTTTGCCCTCCACTGTATGTGTGTGGGTGTCAGATGTCTGTCTACAGTACTGCCTGACTGTCTGTCTGTCTGTCTACAGTACTGCCTGACTGTCTGCGCAGTGCTGATTCAAGCTCTGCCTTGCAACAGTCAACTAAAGACATGGTGCCAGTGAAGGAAGGGTTAGGGCAGCGCTCCATCCCAAAACTGCATGTTCCTGTTATGCCCCAAGTCCTTAGCACAGGTTGTGGGGGCAGTGAGGTGGGACGAGGCGGAGACGGTGGTCTCGAGGAGGCTAGATGACTTGTCTATGACATGTCTTATTCAAGCCGAAGGAGGGCAGGGGTCACAGGGTTACACGAGGTTTAGCAGCACGACACACAGCCCCTGGAGCCATGCCCAAATATAGTCCCCACCGACACCCTTAACACAACACACACACACACGCGCACACGCGCACACGCACACACGCACACACACAGTACGAACACACGCACGCACACACACAGAACGAACACACGCACACACACACACACACAGACAGACAGTACGAACACACGCACACGCACACACAGACACAGACAAAAAAAACACAAACACACACACACACTGACCCTAAAACACACGCACATCACCCAAAAACACACACTACCACCAACACCCCCCCACCCAAACACACACATATGCATGGATGCGCGCATGCACGCACCAATGAACGCATGTAGAGAATCTGCAGCTAGGCATGGCTTGGTATGGTTTGTGTCGCCATTCACTGTGGTTTGTCTAATCATCAACTAGTCAGTGAAAAAAAACGGGCGTGCCTCACGCATCTGTGCATTACGTTAGACGCACTGCTGGGAGTAGACGACGGCTTAAATAGTTTATGCGTGCAGTAGTTTGTGTTGAAGGGCAGAAATGGTTTAGTTACACTGAAATATTACAAATATTAAACACTACGAATATAAAATCTTACGCTGGGCTGGGCTGTAGTGGGGCTGGGTTATAGTGGGCTGGGTTATAGTGGGGCTGGGCTATACTGCCCTGCAGAGGCTAACCGCAGGAACTAAAAAATGTTCAAAAGTGAAGAAAAAAAATGTGAAATTTAACTTTCTCAATATTGGTTTTATCTTGTGAAAAAGTTTCAGAGTTCAATCTTGCTCCATTTTTAGAGAAAAGGGATAGAAAGAATTTCCTACCACACATTTGGCTGAATAGACATCGTTCTCAGTTTCACTGTTTGCGTAGTTACTGCGGTTAGTTTCTGCAGGGCAGTACAGTGGGGCTGGGCTGGGTTAGAGAGGGGCGAGGGGCATGGGCCGAGCCGGGCCAAGCCGGGCCTGGGCAAGTGCGTAGCTAGCTGGGTTGAAAAGCTTCCAGTTGAAAATTAGGTTATCAGTGTGCGCTGGCTCGGTGGCTGACCCATTGGAATGGCCCAGTGAGCACATTAGGGCTAAGTGAAGCTGAAAAGCAGCTTTGAGAGCAATCACCACTCCTTAACACCCTAAGGTTAGAGGTCGCCAACAACCTCACTGAGCTGCCCCATTACTGAGAAAGCTCAGCTCCACAAACACAGCTTCAGATGATGTGCCAACACAGGCCTGTAAATGTATGGCCGTTTGTGTGTTGGCCCCAAACATGGACGACGCAGCCTTGTCACAATGTGTCAACAAAGGCTTTGTGTGTGAGTGACGCTAGGACAACACACACAAACACAGATACACAATACAGTTACTCACACACCAATCCTAACACAGCAACCCTAGCTGTATATAGCTGTATACCTCTATACTAAACTGATGTTTATAATACTGTACATTGCTGTATATTGCACATTGGACATGTGGCCTCTTTGATATCACTTATTTTTAGTCATCTGCACGACATATACTGTACATAAGCTACCACACTGTATAAGCTACCTTAACTGTACATAGCTCATAACTGTATAGACCTCTAAACTACCGTAACATGCCTTACTGTACCTATCACTATGATTGTCATGGTTTTTATATCATGTTCTTATATCACTATTTGCACTTCTGGTTAGATGCTAAACTGCATTTCGTTGTATAGTACTTGTATGACCATAACGTTTTAATCTAATCTAAATCACCACCAGCATTGCAGGTACAGTGCTGTGTACTGTGTACTGTGTAACACACACACACACACACACACACACACACACACACACACACGGTATACTTACCCAAATGAGTAGAGCTGACTGGGCTTCTTCATGGTGACCCAGGAGCTGATTAGACATGTGATCAGACTGGGGGGGAGGGGGGGGGGGGGGGTAGTTACACACTGCTTGAAAGACCCTGAACACTGGTTATGAATAAGCCACTGTTGTTAAAACTAAAACATCTTCATTAGGGATAACAAAATAATAGACAACAGCAGGTCTACAAACAATTGTATAGATCAGGCGGAAACTCACCTGAACAGATCGAAGATGGTGAGGTATGTGTACGCAGTTAAGGCTGAAAAGAGAGAGAGAGAGAGAGAGAGAGAGAGAGAGAGAGAGAGAGAGAGAGAGAGAGAGAGAGAGAGATGATCAACGCTCTGTATTTAGGTATCAACAACTAAACAGTTGTGAAACGAAGAAAGAGAGTCTGAAAATGTCGCTCTGTTTTAGCTAACGGAAACCAAGTACCATGTATGTGAGACTACCAGGAACTGTTTATCTTGGGGAACTACATGAAATAACCAGACAAACGTCTTTTTGAAAAATCACAAAAATCATAATTCACAAAAGCTGACCCTCTCACACAAACACATCATTCGGCCAAGGATTCCCCTGTTCTTTCTAGGAGAGGTGCCAGTGTAGCTGAGGTGTCTTATCTCTCTCTCTCTCTCACACACACACACACACACACACACTACTACTACTACTACTAGCTGAAGAGCAATGCCGGGCTAAGGGGGTCGGAGGCGGCGCTGTGAGATCCACTTGCAAAAGCGGCTTTACGTAAGCCGGGTATGATGGAGAGCAGCTTAGGGAAGAGTTGCATGGAGAGGAACATTTTGTTTTCACACTTCCCGTCTCTGTGTTGGCCAAACTGAGGTGGTGTAATCCTGCCGGCTCTCTAAAGAGATCCTGGCTCAGTACAGGAGACAGGAGGGGACACCGTTACGGCTCAGGTCACTACAGCACGATGCGCTGTTACGGTTCAGGACAGTAGAAGACAGTCTGGCACCGTTACGGCACACGTTTGGACAGGACATAGGACACAATGAGGCCCGTTAGAGCTCAGGGGAGAACGGTGAACCACGGACAGAGAGGCAGCATAGCTCGGCACACTAGTAGGAATAGATTTCAAGATCCTTCTGCTTCTCTATAAAGCTCTCACTGGCATAGCACCAGAATATTTGAAAGACCTTTTGCTAGCATATCAGCCCCATAGAGCTCTCAGGTCTTCTGACACTGGTCTTCTCTGTGTACCACATGTACAAAAGAAGAGATTTGGTGAGGCTGCATTCTCATTGTATGCACCCAAATTGTGGAATGCACTGCCAGTTAACATTAGGGATGCAACCTCAGCAAATATGTTCAAGTCAAGACTAAAAACCCATCTTTTTAATATTGCCTTTAAATGACAAAATAATTAAATTAAGATTATAAAAACCCATCCTTTTAATATTGCATTTAAGTTACAAAATAATTAAATTAAGATTATATATGATTAAAGCACTTTGAGCTGCAACGTTTGCAGGAAAAGTGCTATACAAATAAAGTTATTATTATTATTATTATTATTATTATTATGAAAGAAGGGATATCCTGCATACTGCATACTCTACTGTCTACCATAAGCCTACTGGGACATAGGGCCATGACAGACTCCTATGGGCCTAGTAAAGGCATGCCATTGGCCTACTGTAACTGCAAGGCATAAGGGAGGCTTACTTATGGCTTAATTGGTGATCACAGTAATATATGCTAACACCCTGAAACAACAACGCAACAACAACGCTGTACAGTGTATAGGACTGGAAAACAATGGATCATGCACTGGAACAGTGGAAGAAACGGTCACCGTCATCTCTTATCGTCATAGTTACTAGGAGTGTAACGGTACGGTACACAACATGCGTTTTTTTAAGTCACGGTTCGTTTTTTGGTACAGCAGGGTAAAAATTCACAAAACATATCATTAATAGAGAGAGAGAGAGAGAGAGAGAGAGAGAGAGAGAGAGAGAGAGAGAGAGAGAGAGAGAGAGAGAGAGAGAGAGAGAGAGAGAGATGGATAGATATCCAACCATAGGTCGTGAGAGTGATAGCAGATGCTTGGATAAGTCGTGGACAACTGTAGTTCATGCTTGTTTATAAAGGACTGGTATGATTTGCTGGCTGAAATGCGGACGAGAGGGAACTACCTAACGAGGCTCGATTACTTTCAACATGTGTTTAAAACCTGTGTTCTCGACAACAGAGAGAGTCCGCTGCTATAAAAACGTTGCACTTTCTTAACCTGTGACGTTCACATTCGGGTGATGTCCGACTCAAATGAGTGAGCAAGTTGCAGCTGCATACCCGATCGCAGTTGAACAACGCCGGCATAATAGCTTTGGTCCGATCCACCTGTCTTTGTCCATTGTCATTGTAGGTAACTGAGAAACCGTCATTCTCCGAAACAGGAGACTTAACGGGAAGCTTGAGGCAACATCAAGCTCTAGTTTATCTGTGTTCGCCGTGTGTGTGTAACGACTGCTAAATGACTAACGATCTCTCTGTGGCGTGTGTGTGCATGCATACTGGCTGAGATGACTTCTTCAACACACCAAAAAGTACAGTGGGTAAAAGAACGCTGCATTCGTTCGGTACACATAAATGGAAAATGGACTGCACTTATATAGCGCCTTTATCCAAAGCA
>NC_137692.1:19186136-19188636 GCF_963989245.1 Nansenia antarctica | reverse complement strand
ACCCTGACCTCTGAATTCTCACCTGTTCAACAAAACTGCCTTAGACTAATATGATAAAGAGATTACTTTTCACCTAGCAGCGTCTGGTGTGTAAGGCTCTCTTGTAGCGATGACAGGCTACACTGGATACTGACGGATGATAGACGGGTACAGTATTTGAAAGCAGAGGTTCTCATACGAGCCCCTATGGGTTTTTCTTTTCTTTCTTTTTTTGTTTTGTTATTTTTTCTGAGTGGGGCAGTCCCACTCATATTTTTCCTTTTAATGACAGACACAGTATAGATTATGACAGGAAGGATGGGTGAGAGAGAGAGAAGGGATGACATGTAGGATATGTCTGCGGCTGGAATCGAACCGGGATCCCTGTGGTACATGGTCAGCGCTTAATCCACTACGCCACCTAAGTGCCCCCCCTATGGGTTTTTCGAACTCTCACGTACATCACATACTGTATGTTATATCATTCTCATTTGTTATGTCTGTCTGTCATCTGTCTTCTAAAGAATAGCTACATAAATTAAAAACGACAACGGTTTATTTCAGCTAGCTAAGAGTGTCTGGCTGGTGTGTCGCTTCTGTTGTTGTGGTGGTTGTGGTTGTTGTTGTTGTTGTGGTCGTTGTAGTTCTTGTAGTAGTGACAGGGCAACACTGGATCCTGATGGATAAAGGACAAGTAGGACACAACCATCTGTGATTAGGAGGGGAGGAGGGGGTGTCGGTCAGGGGGGGGGGGGGGGCAATCACAAGTAATAGGCATGTGTAACAGATAGGCTACAGATGGATGCTGGGAACTCTAGACTTTAAGTAGCCTGTCAGAAATGAATAGCGAGAGAGAGGACAAGCCCCAGAGGAACCTACCACTACCAGCCTGGACTGAGAGATCACACCTCGGAGGCCCGTAGCCAGAGGAACACTCACTACCAGCCTGGACTGAGATCACTGCTCTGAGCCCAGGCCCCCAGACTCCTCTCAGAACAGTCAGCTTGGACAGATATCTCACTCTTCAAAACCAGCTTGTGTCAATAATGTCTCTGCTGCTGGGCGCTTAGGTGGCGTAGCTGGTTAAGCGTTGACCATGTAACCGCAGGGTCCCCGGTTCGATTCCGGCCGGGGACATATCCTGCATGTCATCCCTCCTCTCTCTCTCACCCATCCTTCCTGTCATATCTCTACTATCTCTGTCACAATAAAATGAAAAATATGAGTGGGACTACCCCAGTCAGGGAAAAAAAACAGATATCTCACTCTTCAAAACCAGCTTGTGTCAATAATGTCTCCATGCCATGGAATGGAACTCCCTCTGCCCTGGGTGGAGACACCTCACTCCTCCTACCATGAGCAAAACTCGGCGTCTGTTCTTCTGCGTCTTATAGCGGGGATGGTCAACCCTACAGTAGAGTTAGCTGCTGTTGCTAGAGTTACTGTCTAATCTCTGAGTCACTGGAATATTTAGGTGGACCCGTAGTCTCCCCTTACTGATGTGAACAGCGGAGCTAGCCTAATTTAACCCAGGGTATATACAGGAATCTTGAGGTTAATTTCAATACCTTTCTAAGACTTTTTAAAGACCTTGTCAATATTTTTCCAGACCTCACCGCCACTTCGAGCTGTAACCCGTTTACATCAGTGACACCTTTAACTTAAAAGTTTTAGTTTGCAATAGACTAGACCACTATCATACAACAGAATTTCCGATTCATCTTTGTTTTTTAATAAAAACTAATAAATTCACGAACTTTGACTAAATGTTTTTAGGACTCAAACTCTTTGGACAGAGTCTAATTCAGAAAAATACCAACAAAATTCAAAACCTCATAAAATCGTGATAAGACTTTTTAATACTTATTACGGGTCTTGATTTTCCCAAAATTGATTTATCAACTTTTAATACTTTTCAAGACACCGCGGATACCCTGTTAACCTGTTACAGTAGACCTAGCTTTGTTCATAGAAGTGAACTGTAGCCAGAAGACCTTTGGTGCATCCATAGACTCCTCTCAGTAACTCTAAAGTGATTATATGGAACTTTCCTCCTATGGAGGACATCTTTAGCGAAGTGAGTCCCCTAAATAGATAGACGTATTGTCAAGAAATGACCTGGGCTCACAGGGGGGGGACACCTCCCCACACCCATTAGCAAAAGCTTATTTAAAAGTTGGTTAGCCTTAAACAAAAGGTATGTGTGGTCTAAATCGACTAACATTAGGCTATGAATCGTACAGTCAACATTCAAGCCCCCCCCCAAAAAACAATTATTAGTTATAAAAGTTCTGTGTTGTATCTTTAACAATTGAGCTGGCCTATGCAGAACCGCACGGTTTGGAAGCTTTGTTCAGAGGTGGACTGAAGCTGCAGGCAGAGCTGGATCGTGGACACGGTGTACTAGTACAATACAGCTATGGCTACGGCTCTGTCCTTATTATGTAATCTCTACTCTCAGCCGCCTGTCCTAGTGATCCAACACTGCAATAGGCTCATACAGTAGTAGACATACATAGGT
>NC_137692.1:19173636-19178636 GCF_963989245.1 Nansenia antarctica | reverse complement strand
TACCGGCACAGAGTTGAATGCTTCCCTGCAGTTTATTGAAACATTTTGACCAAGTAGGTCTTTGTCAGACTTGATCTACATACATCAAAGTTGCTGTAAACTCAATAGGGGCATTGAACTCTGTGAGGGTATTTCCTTTACACTGCTCTAAATACAATAACTTCTCTTCCTGCTTGCTCCTCCCTCCCTCCTCTCTCTCTCTCTCTCTCTCTCTCTCTCTCTCTCTCTCTCTCTCTCTCTCTCTCTCTCTCTCTCTCTCTCTCTCTCTCCTCTCTCTCTCTCTCTCTCTCTCTTCTCTCTCTCTCTCTCTCTCTCTCTCTCTCTCTCTCTCTCTCTCTCTCTCTCTCTCTCTCTCTCTCTCTCTCTCTCTCTCTCTCTCTCTCTCTTTCTCCCTCCCTCCCTCTTTCTCTCTCCCTCCCTCGCTCCCTCTCTCTCTCCCACAACAGAATGGAAAGGGGGGTTTCTTGAAAATAATCTCTATAACGGCAATTAGGCTATATTATACAGTTATAAAACAGTAAGGGTCAATACATTTTGGACTAAGTGAGAGGACCTATCTTTTCCCTAGCCTGAGTAAGTGAACTTAATCTTGTTTATTAATCGCTGTGTTATTGGTAGCTGCCTGTGTTGCTAGTAGGAGTTGTTTTTGTGTTGAGGCTGTGTGGCCTGGAAGCTAGTTTCTATTGAAACCAATAATTGTGTTCGAAGGCAATTGCTGTCAATTGGCACTGGGAGGAGTTTAAACATTTCTGAAACAATTCATGCCTGGTATTTATGCCTGAGTGCATTGTGCATCACCTCCATCTTGTAATGCCCACACTCCCGCTATCTCTCCACCTACTAATAATATCATCATGTGCTTTCTCCCCATTCCTGTTATTTTATCCCTCAGGACACAGACACTACTCCTCCTCCTCCTCCTCGCAACCCTTCCGTTCTAATCTATCCACCATGCTCAACTGACCACGACCTCATTGTCGCGGGAGGACTTTGAAACGGCCAGTCTGCGGTCTTGAAAGCTGAGGCTATCCCAGCTCATGCCACATTTATGTCCCTCCACTTTCTTGCCCTCGCAGAGACATGGATCACACCGGTAAACACAGCTACTCCGGCAGCACCTCTACTCTGAGGCCTCGTTTTCTCATTCCCATAGACTCTCTGGTCGAGGGGGGGGGCACAGGACTCCTCATCTTACCGAAGTGGTCACATAATAATGTCACTCCCCTGTAAAACGTCACATTCCAATTCCAGGCCACTTCCTAGAGGAGATGGATAATATGGATATCTTCTCAGCTACTTCCCTGACGACGGCACATCCCTCACACTACCGAGTGACTTCTACGTCCATTCGGAGAAGCTTCCTTCATCTGGACTACTTGACCTCCTCCTCCTCTCTTTCGATCTTACCCTGTCCCACTCCCCTCTGACTCATAAGGCGGGCACTCAGCCCGACCTTGTCATCAACAGATCCTCCCATACCTCCAAACTTACTGTTACCCCTCTTCCTGTGTCTGATCATCATTTTGTATCCTTCTCCCTTGCCCTCAAATCCACTCCCTCCCTGTCAGTCTCTACCCACACTATATCTTCTCGTCGCAACCTACCTACCATCTCCCCCACCGCTCTCTCTTCCTCTGTCTTATCCTCCTTACCCTCTGTTGAATCCTTCTCCCTTCTATCCACTGATTCAGCATCCTCCACCCTCCTGTCCACTCTCTCCTCATCCTTCCACTCTCTGTGTCCACTGACATCGTGGCCAGCACGATCCTCTCCACGCCCTCTTTGGCTCTCTGAAACCCTGCAAGCTTGTAGAACTAGGCTCCGGGCAGCTGAGAGGAAATGGAGAAAAACCTTCCTCTCTGATGACCTAAACCCTTATCACTCTCTCCTCTTCAACTCCTCCTCCTCTGTCTCAGATGCAAAAGCCACTACCATTCCAAAATCAAATACTCTGCCTCTAACCCAAGAAGATTGTTCTCCACATTTTCCCCACTCACCTTGGGGGTGATCCTCGACAGCCACTTATTCTATCACAGCGACAGCACGCTCCTGCAGATTCGTCCTCTACAACATTTGGACATGTTTGGACAAGGATACGTTCATTCCTCAACAGAGAAGCAGCTCAACTTTTGGTCCAGACCAGTCATCTCCCACCTTGACTACTGCAACACACTTCTGGCCGGGCTCCCCACCGCCGCCATCAGACCTCTGCATTAGGGCTGCACGATTAATCGATTTTAAATCGAAATCGCGATTTGAAATGATGCGATTAGCTAATCGCAAAGCCTGCGATTTTTTTTTAATTTTTTTTTTTAAACCTTTATTTTACCAGGAAGTCACATTGAGATTAAAACCTCTTTTGGAAATTTGATCAGCACTCATGGAATGCCTCTTGTCCAATCAAATTACTTGGTCTCTTTATGACTTTGAACCCGGCGCTCTCAGAGCGAATTTACGAACGCAGGCATAGGTTGTGTCACGACAGTCAGTCCAATTATTACGAGACTTTGGGCTAACGTAACGGAGACAATTAGACACCACATGGCTTACTGGACGTATGATAAACGTTAGTATGTTATAATTGCGACAGGTAAGTGTACAATTTCACTATACTTCTTCTTCTTCGGCGTATGGGTAGTTGTTTTTCCTCTCCACTCCACCAGGCTCGGGGCCGAGGGGCTACCCTTTTACCACCCCGAGACCTGGTTGAGACCTGGTTCACTATACTGTACCAGCCAAGTGCATGTCGGTGCTGTTAGTCCAGCCTTAAACTTAGCTTAGCTAACTTGTAGTCTTCGAGACGGTAGCTTAGCTTAGCTACTCATGCTAACCCGGCGTTAAAGTACAGACACAGAGTTGACAGTCTCAGCAACCTGCGGGTTGGTGTTTATAGTATAGCAGGCTTATGGATACATGGAAGTTAACTGTTCTGTTGTCAAACATGAATGTGTCCTGTATGCATAACCTCATACCATTCGTTCATACCAGCCGGCTTTAAAGACGCAGAGGTTAGCCTAGCCTAGCCTTGGGCTGAAGTATGTCACAGATTCCTAAGTCAAGGTGACGTGTGTCTGTGCTCCATAGTCAGAGACCACCATTCTATCATTCATCAGTTCGACTGTTGACCGAGTCATCTAGATGTGGTCCTTTCAGTTATAGTCACAGTGTATCCCCAAATGATCATTTTAATAGCTGGATCATCTTAGAAAGTAGCCACCTGTCTAGATGAGATGAGGTTATCATATATACAATTCATATCTTTTAAGTTATCATCCTTGCATTAGAATTAGAGCAGTTAAAAGTTTGATGGTATCATGTGGTAATGCTCTCTGAAAATAGGTGATATTCATCCAATCACCTGCCAAGTATTTTTTGAAAGTACCTGCCCTTTTCCAAACAGCTTCCAATTAAGCTTTCCTAGATGGTTGTGTGAAACAAACCACCTGAGTCAGGTTAGTAATGCTCCATCACATGTTTTAATCTGAAGCTTGATTTTAAAGCAACCCAACTTTAAAGCAACCCAATGTAAGTTTAGTTCTTTCACTCGTAGCTCGGGCTGTGGGGGTGCTAGAGGAGGGAGCCTCTAAGTCCCCTGAAGACGTACAAACAAACTGCACGTTGATACGACCTTCCTAGCCGGAGATATGGCCACACTTTACAAAAACTCCCTTTTTTTTTTTTTTTTTTGCTATTTAAAAAAATTATAATCGCAAATTAATCGCAATCGCGATATCTGTCCAAATAATCGCAATTCGATTTTTTCCCCAAATCGTGCAGCCCTACTCTGCATCTCATCCAGAACGCTCCCGCCCGTCTGGTGTTCAATCTCCCCCAAATTCTCCCATGGTACCCCTCTCCTTCACACCCTTCACTGACGCCCGGTAGCAGCTCAGGTCAGATTCAAGACCCTAGTGCTCACCTACCAGGCAGCAAAAGGAACTGCTCCCTCCTACATGCAAGTACTGGTCAGCCCCCAAACACCTGCCCGTTCACTCCGCTCTTCCACCTCTGCTGGCCGACTGGCACCACCGCATCCACCACCGGGGACGCAGCAGTCACACTACTTGGTCACGACTTTTCACGGTCTTGGCACCCCGCTGGTAAAACAAACTTCCCACTGGTGTGAGGACTGCAGAGTCACTCCCTATCGTCCGCCGTAGACTGACCCATCTCTTTAGGCTATGCCTTAACAGTCCCTCCTGAAACCTCTCCGTCCCCTCAACCCCCCTCTAGTTTCCCTACTGTAAATAATAATTAAAAAAATAAATAAATATATATATATATTCCTTCTTCTAGCAATTTTAACTGCCAATCGCCTCTTGCCAGACCATGGATTACTTTTTCTTGCGAGGCCCGATAGACGATTCCCTTACTTAGACAAATGTATTTGTTGTAAGTCGCTTTGGATAAAGGCGTCTGCTAGGCTAAATGCCAAAAACGTTATGTAAATGTGAACCAGTTTAGGTCAGAAGTCACTGATGTTAGTACACAGTCATCATTTGTTAGTTCCTTCTCTTCTTTTTGTTGAAAACAAATACTGTGCTACTAGGATGACCCTCTGAGGATGCATAGTACTATACTCACTCATACCGTTGTTTGCATTATATGTACTACTACTCACTCTACTACTCACTCATACTACTGTGCAGATGCATACTACTATACTCACCCATACTGTTATGTGTGTACTACTATACTCACTGTTAAGTGTGCACTAGTATACTCACCCATACTGTTAGTAGAGCTGCACCACATAAGCAGACAGCCCGTGCACAAAACATTCAGCATCCCGAACAGCAGGATCCTCCAGGACTGAAACGCAATAACAACATCAATTATGACAACAACAACAACAACAACAATAACATTCATAACATCAATTATGACAACAACAACATTCATAGCATCAATTATGACAACAACAACAACATTCATAACATCAATTATGACAACAACAACAATTATGACAACAACAATATTCATCACATCAATTATGACAA
>NC_137692.1:19146136-19171136 GCF_963989245.1 Nansenia antarctica | reverse complement strand
CCCCTTGGCTCTCCCATTCTTCCTCAGCCCCTCCATAACCTTCCACAGCTCTCCCCAGTGATCCCTAGGCACCTTATCCCACCCCAGCCTCCTCTAGCCCCTCTATCCCACCTACCCCTTATCAGACATCCCAGCTGAGCCATAATACCTAGAGGGGCTTGGAGCTCTACTTACCCTCACTGTGGTGCACATTAACTGTACTGTGTGGAGAGTAGAGAACAGCAGCATATCTCCCCCCCTCCCTCGCTCGCTCCCTTCCCTCTCTCCATCCATCCATGATCCATCCATCCAGGACCTTAGAGTGTTACTGACTGACTGGACAGAGGCCTCTGTCCACCACTGTCTGCTTAGGTAACATCAGCCCTGCCCCATCCATCTGACAGAGTGTTCTTGTGGGCTAGAAATCTTCCATTTAGACTGTGAAGCCACGAGGCCAACACTTCCTCTAACGACTTTACTGAATCATCCCACTTAGCTAGCCTAGCATCTGTAGAACTGGACATACTGTGCAACAATGCTGTTGTAATCTTATTCATGATTGAATACATCAAATTAATGTCTCTCTAAGAAATCTACCAGGCCAATTACAGTTTGGTTAGGCTACTACATATAAGAAAAACATCGTTTTTTTTACTCAACTGTCACATTGCTGTGAACTACTATTGCTGACCTCTGCTCTGTTGTGTATTTTTGCACAGCGGCTAGACTCTTTGCCTTTGTGACAGGCAGGGTTCGAACCTGGGTCTCCCAAATGGAACCTGGGTCTGCCATTAGGCCAAGAGGACAACCTCAAGGTCCGAGGGCAACACTTGAGTTTACATGTCTCAGGCAGGGCTAGTACTACCTTTCTTATTGACAGATACAGTAGAGATTTTAGACAGGAAGGATGGGTGAGAGAGAGAGGAGGGATGACATGCAGGATATGTCCCCGGCCGGAATCGAACCGGGGACCCTGCGGTTACATGGTCAACGCTTAACCCGCTACGCCACCTAAGCGCCCCTGGCAGGGCTACCTTTCAAGAGCGTGATTCCAAATCACCTCTGCAATCATCTCCTTAGAGGAGTCCACACCTTCTGGGACAACATGTTTACTGTACATTTGTTTTCACATTCAATCAACGTAGTCATTAACTTGGTTTTCTCTTAGGCTATAATCTGCGCTGTGAGCAATAATCCAATACAGGTTCGTTAGTCAGGGCACGACACCGGTGTAGGAGGAAAGTGGATTAAGCTTCAGTCCCTGCCTCTCCACGTGTGTTCTACAGTTCTATGAGCAAGCATCACAGGTAAGGCCTTCCTGGACATCCACGGACTATAATCTAATCAAGGTGGACCCACTGACCAAGCCTGTCTGGACTGAGATCTACGCTAGAAGAACTCCATAGACATTCTACTGAATGAGTATTGTGAGGTGCAGCATTTTATAAGATGAGATATCTAACCAGCTTACCATAAATAATAAATGCAATAATAAAGTCAGGATTGTCTTGAACAGGGTTGGGGAACTCCAAAACAACAGAGCACTGCACACGCCACACAGACGCACGCACACGTCACACAGACGCACTGCACACGTCACACAGACGCACTGCACACGCCACACTGCACACGCCACACAGACGCACGCACACACAAACACATCTTTGGCCGTTATCAGATTTATGAAACCATTATATGTTCCCGTCCAAATACCTGCTACACCGATAATAAGTAATAAACGATAAAAACAAACCAAAAACAATCATTTCTCCCAAGTGTAATCTGCCACCCGACAGAGCCGCACACATACTGTCAAACGAGCTCACCCAGACTCCCAGGCTACAGTACCGGACGGTACACCTCACATCACCAACGACCGCACCAAGGATTACCCAACATACTAACCAGGTGGTAAACCAAAAAAAAGCACAAAAACGCCTCTTTCATCTTAGACCGCTTAAAAAGTTTGGCTTAGGGACTAAGATCCTAGGGGCCTTCTTCAGAGGCACAACCCAGAGCCTCCTGACGGGATGCGTCACTGCCTGGTACGGGAACTGCATTACCCAAAATCGCAAAACGCTGCAAAGGGTAGTGCGGACAGTTGAGAGGATCAGCGGATGTGAGCTTCCCTCCATCCAGGACACCTACAGGGACCGGTGTGTCAGAAAGGCCCCTCAGGATTGGGACCCCGAACCAGAAACTGTTCGAGCTATTTGCCGTCGGGGGAAACGATACCGTAGCCTCGGGGCTAAAACCCAGAGGATGACAAACAGCTATTTCCCCGAAGCATTCAGGCACCTGGAGAAATGCACTGGAAGACAACAAAAGACTGCCACCCTCCAAACCGACCCCACACACCCTACAAAACTCCACCATGAAATCACTTACTAGTTTACTGTCTGCTAGCCTCACGTACTGCATATTCCTTTTAATTCCATTTAATAAATGTCAGCTGCTGTGCTTGGAGGTTGTATTTGGCAAAAAAATGGCATGGAGGGAATTATACCGGTGTATGCTTGTACACTGTATGCTATCTGTAAAATCTTCCACTGGTCCAAGACTACTACACGGACACACACACACACACACACACGCACACACACACACACACACACATGCACAAGCACACATACTTCATACTCACCCTTCTGTCTGAAGTCACCAATCGGAATTCTTGAGAGAGTTTCCCAAAGAAGGATTTGTGTGTCTTCCTGAATGGGTGGATGGTGCCCTGTGGGTCCAACGAGAACACAGTCATTGACCAAGCTGACGCCAATTATGAAACCATATTGATCCTAAAATATCAGGTAAATCAAGATTGCATAGATATCGTCGATGAATTGGAACTAAACCAGTCGTACAGTTTAAAGACCTCCAAATGTCTCAGCGTCAGTGTCTCAGAATCCTGCTTTGCCTCAAAGGGGAAAGACAAAGAGCACATGCCCCGACCTGAAAACCGATGTTGAAATTGGTTCAAATTTGGTTAAGATTAGGGGTTTGGTTTGGGTTAGGATAAATGGGATGACGGTTGTGTGTGTTCCACACCGAGTCCAGGTTACACCTTACCCAACACTGCCATCTAGTGGTTCCACCCTGATACTACTACTCTGTGGAAAGGCACCATTAAAGGCCACTTGGTACGTCAATTACTCTAACCAGGAAAGAGCCAGCTGGCATGATGGCATTGGGCACATCTGCGTTAGCAAGCTATGCCTGTTAGGCTTGGGCGATTTTACGGTTAAACCGTAAGGCAACCGAGACAAACAACAAGACTTTACCGTGCATGCCCAGACCGTTTGTTACGTGCCCTGCTGAAGCCTGCACAAAACATCTTTTGTTTCTGTCGAAAAAACGAGAATAGGCTTAAAGAATAGCTTAATGTTGTAGGATATACATTCATGCCCATTTTCGTTACTGCCATTTTTGTTGTTAATTGTTCTTTGATAACCTACTGGATGCTATAGACAAATTTTTTGTCGTTGTGAGAAAGTAATAATGATAGTCATGATACCCTAAACCGCGGTTAAAACGGGGTTTAATTTGGGTACGGTTAAATGGTTTAAAATATTGTTATACCACCCAAGCCTAATGCTTGTGTGTGATTAGCTCACCTGTCTGCAAATCACTCGATAGTATTATTATTTGTCTATGTCACACGAGAGAATTTCATTATATCATCTTAACAACAACGACAAAAAAAAACAACAACATCAGTTTTATAGTTGTCCGTGTTTGGGTAGTTGGGCTTTTAAATCTTTGTCAAAATCTTTATTATGCCGTTAAACTCTCAGCACCATGCAGTAGTGTGGAAAGTAAAAGGCTGTTTAGCCTAGTGTCACATATTGTAGATGAAAACAGAAACAGGCTCACAGCTGATAATGCAGAGATGCTTCTTTTCATCAAAAAGAACCTGCCTCTCACTTTTACGAAAAATG
The DNA here is from genome assembly GCF_963989245.1 of Nansenia antarctica. Classification (NCBI taxonomy): domain Eukaryota; kingdom Metazoa; phylum Chordata; class Actinopteri; order Argentiniformes; family Microstomatidae; genus Nansenia; species Nansenia antarctica. The sequence goes on along the minus strand of NC_137692.1, from coordinate 19,167,222 downwards.
CTTAGTCCTAGACAGCACTAATATAAGATATCGCTTTTTTATCGTTTTAGAACGTTGCAGAGAAAAAACTCTACCAACTAGCCTACTTGCGACCGACGGGTAATTCAAACCAAAATTGGCTGACAGCGACAGTGACATGCTGGCAGTAGCACTGATCAATAAACGGTGAAGATGCCGAGCTAAGAAAGAAAGGATACTTTTAGGTCTGTCATGACAATGGAGTCTGAATACGAGTGCAGCGGTGTGTTTTTATGTCTTCGTCTAGTGTGTGTGTGCGCGCGTTACAGTCAGAAACAGAACAGCTGATGAAAATAAAACATGTTTTCAAAGTCATTGTTAGAACTGTAATGTACTCGGTATCGGTACTCAGTATCAGCAAGTACCCAAATGTAAGTACTTGGTCTGAAAAAAGTGCTATCGGTGCATCCCTAAATAAAGCCAAACAAGGATTTGGTTAAGGGCTGTCAGCCTCTAGGCTACAGGTGCAATAATATTGTAGACATAGACATGTTGGTCTTAGGAGCCTATTCAAACTTGGGCCCTTGAGAAAAACAAACAAATATAATAGAGGCCAGTTTGTTTTTCTCAGAGCACCCACATTTGAATATGCTCCTAAAAACATATATGACAGCAATCACCTGAATCATTTCAGTTGTTCCTTTTCCATATGTTATTATTTCTCATCATAGGCTTTCAACACATGATGAAATCTGAATGTTACCGTGCCAAAAAGGTGTGACAACTAAAATAACCAAGCTAGCAATTGCCATGACTTACAAATACACTTACCAAGACATAAGTATCCGCTTCTTGCTTTTTCCTGTGCATTGGCATATCTGCAAAGGAAGTAGAGTTTGTTTACAATCACTCAACACTGAGATGGGCAAATCAGACAGCTGTCACGTATTCCAAGCTGCCATGACACAGCATTTGTACTAACGACAATACGAAAGAAATCGACAATATGAGTCATTGATCTGTGGCTGTGCAGTGTTAAGTCTGACGTCAAAAGTGACGTTTAGTCATTTCCGGGTCCAAACCAGAAATTCTCCGCACCAGAGTACCAGTGAACTACAGCGGTAGAATGACAGTTTAATCGTTTTTTAGACTCGGATCTATTCATACGACAAGGGACACAGCACTTTCCCGTTTTCTCCATATTGTCAGGGTATTTGAGCCTCGGAAAAGCGCTATATAAATATAATTAATTATTATAATTATTTCGGCATTTCGAAGAGAGCGCCTCAGCCAACGTTGGACCCGGAAACACGTCACGACTTAACAACCGGCAGGCTAGCTGTCAGATTCAGATTCAGATAACGTGCATTGCCATTATGCTTGACACATATAGGAATTTGTTTTGGCATTAAAGTAGGTGCGTTTAATGCTTTTTTCACATCCCTGTTCCTTATAACTCATAACTATAACCTCCCTCTCTCTCTGCTAACCAAAGCAACACGCCAGACAGCCAGTAGTGAGAGTCATAGTTAACTAACAAAGGTTCATACATATGACACCTCAATGTGGAAGGAAGGCCACAAAAGTAAACAACATTCATACTAGGGAGAAACACACTGCTCTTTGAATGGAATCACCATCATTTTGCTAGGAAAGGTATCAGCTAGCTGCTAGCATAACAAACCGGAGTCGTTGATGTTGATGACATCCACTGACACCATGTCAGGTTTATCCAGGGGACCCACTTTCCTCTCCGTCACACCCGACGGAACCACGTCCGGCTTGGAGCCGAACTTCCTCGGGTAATAGTCCCCAGAAGTGTGGTACGAAAGCCCCGATTGAGACGTGGACATTCCGTCCATCGCCATTTTGGTTTGGCTCTCTCTCACAGCGAGAATCGGCAGTTCTCTCCAGTGAGCCTCTTTCTTCTTGGTTGCGGCGTAGCTGCGCACATTCGCAGATCTACAAGTCATCAGATCAGTACTCAACGGTTGGCTTGAGTCTAATCCCTCCGTTTTGCAATCGCTGAATCCTGCGGAGAGTGAGACGGAGAGTGAGAAGGGACAAACTTTCGTGGCCAAATGCATTTCGTTGTCACTGTACTTGTACTATGCCAATGACAATTAAATTGAATCTGAATCTGAATTTTAATCTGAAGACAGGTAAACAAGACATACAAAGAAAGGACAAACACTGTATCACAGATCAAAACACAGATAAGCTATAACATGGTAACACAGTACTTTATTAATCCACAAAGGTGAGATCATAACAAAAAAAGAAAAAAACTAAAAAGAGGCTAGGGGCTAGGGGTTGATTTGGAATTCAGTTTACAATGGGAGAACTTCAAGGCCACAAGACATATAAGAAGGATTTCATTATTTCATCTGTGAAAGCAGTGATGGGCCTTCAGTATTTCTACCCCAAGGGGGCGCAAGAGCACTGGCAAACAGACAGTACAGAATCTGCCCTTTACACAAGGACATCCAGTACCAGACATTAGTCTCCTAGTAGTCTCCCTAAGTGATCGGTCCAGACATTGGGGTTTCTGGGGTAGGTCAAAAACCTAATTCTCCTTCCCCTGCTACAGACTAGATCACCTTTTTAGCTCCCCAGGCAAGAGTTAATAAGTGAAGTATGCCTAGCTTCATGTTCATAACTTCATGCCCATACAATACCTTCACGTCGTGTATACATTTCATGTCATGTTTTGACAGCATATCAATTCGAGCAGTTTTGTGGGTTGGTTATAATGTCAAAAATACATTTCACCTTTCAATCTGCCAGTTCTGGATAGAAGAGTATATTGCTATGCAAATGCATTATTGTATAAAAAAAAGTTATCTTTAGCCACTCAGTCATATTATTAACCTTGAGAAAGTATTACATTAATGTCTGGTCCCAAGTGTTGTGTCAGCCAGCACCATGACAACAACATGCAGCTAACGTGGTTAGACCAGGACTGGCACTGGTACAGCAACCTACTCTGTTGCTATGGTGGAGTTGGTGGGGTAGTGACACACAAACAGAGTTGTATAATGGTGGTGATTTGAAATCACGCTCTCGTATTTGAGACCTGCATGCAGCCCTGAAGGCCTGTGACGTGGGGCAGTCCCACTCATATTTTTCTTTTTAATGACAGATACAGTATAGATTATGACAGGAAGGATGGGTGAGAGAGAGAGGAGGAATGACATGCAGGATATGTCCCCGGCTGGAATCGAACCGGGGACCCTGCGGTTACATGGTCAGCGCTTAACCCACTACGCCACCTAAGCGCCCCGGCCTGTGGCTTCTAAGCCCAGATATAGGCCTCATATCACATCATAACAGTACTTGGTATAGCCGTGGGAGAAGTCCCTGATTCAAACCCTGCCACTTACAATGTGTGGATATAATGTATCTATGGATATAAAGTTTAAGTAGTCGCCATTGTCAGGATAGGTAGGGTGCTAGAGTAGATGCTAGGTCTATGTGTGCTTTTCTCAGCTCTTCTGACTCTTGTTGTCATGGCTTAAGCATACCCAGATCTGGGACCAGGCTTTAACACAGGATATCTGGGACCAGGCTAAAACACAGGCAGATCTGAGACCAGGCTAAAACACAGGCAGATCTGAGACCAGGCTAAAACACAACAGATCTGGGACCAGGCTAAAACACAGGCAGATCTGAGACCAGGCTAAAACACAACAGATCTGGGACCAGGCTAAAACACAGGCAGATCTGAGACCAGGCTAAAACACAACAGATCTGGGACCAGGCTAAAACACAGGAGATCTGGGACCAGGCTAAAACACAGGCACATCTGAGACCAGGCTAAAACACAGGCAGATCTGGGACCAGGCTAAAACACGGGCAGATCTGGGACCAGGCTAAAACACAGGCAGATGTGAGACACGCTCAAGCACAGGCCGATCCAGATTTTATAGTTGAAGCTCTAGCCTCCATCTAACCAAATGTAATGGTAAGTATAAGTACTGTGGGGCTATTACAAATGTCAAACTGAGTTAGCAGTTAAAGTCTTCGTGAGCACAACTCTTAACATGGAAAAAAGCAAGATTTACGCTAAAATTAACTCAAAGAGCCAACTCTTTGCATTCGCACATGCGTCATGCAACCATCAGAGAACCCTGCAGGATGCCCTGTATGTACTGTAAGAATGTTTATGGCACATTACACCGGCTCCTCATTCCCCTCCAGTCGCGTACTGTACGAAGGGGCTGGCCATGACATGCTCTACTTAGCATTGAGCCTCTCCGAACGCAAGGCTACAGTTCCATTGGTTCCAAGAGTTCTGGTTCTAGAACGCCTCCTGTTCTATTTTCATACTCAGAGAGGAGGAATGCGAAGATATTACAGAAAAATAAAGATCTTTACTTCTATAGATGTAAAATGTTTTCAACCCAAATGACAGTAGCCCATTAAAATATACTGTAAAATAATTAGCATTTGATTATATACAAATTCAATGATTCTGATTTTTTTTTAATCATAAATTGTAATGTGTATTATGTCTGTAGCATGTTTCATACTGTGAAGGGTTTGAACCCAAGTCTCACATGGAAGACATCCTCAAAGCTTGAGGGCAACACTTGCAGTTTCAGGTCTCAGGCCGGGCTACCTCATCACAAGAGCGTGATTCCAAATTACCTCTGCTATGCAAATAGATTTATGGATTAATCTAGATTCCTGGCACTGCGCTTACATAGCGCCTTATTCCAAAGCGCTTCACAATGGCCTCTCATTCACCCAATCACACACCAATGGCGGCAAGCTACCACGCCGGGCCCGCTCATTGGGAGCAATTTGGAGTTCAGTGTCTTGCCCAAGGACACCACAACATGTGGCCAACCGGGGATCAAACTGACGAACTCGCAGACCTCGCCATCATTAGACGGCAGCTCTATCCTGAGCCACAGCCGCCCTATGTACAGTATCAGTTCTGAGCTTTGACACTAAGTTCTCAAATGCATCTGTGTGAGATGAGGTTGTCGGCGATATCACGTGATAGTTTGGTGGAGTCTCTCCCCTGTTTGGTTTAACTGTCTCTCAGACTGAATAAATCATGTTTCTTCTAATCTTGACAGGTTGAATTACTATTTAGTTTGGTTTCAATGTCTGGATTCAATGCCATGAATTTAATTTGTAATGCCTATTTTCCCAACTTGTTACCAAGCACAACAAATTGCTTATATGCAATGTATTGGATAATAGTATAATGACTTTATCTGATCATAGGCCTATTATATGACTCAATCATAATCACCCCCCGCCCCCCCACCTCCCCCACAGCCTACTTAATCTAACTGCAATGATTCTTAATCTAAATTCAAGTGTCACGCAGCGATGGGCTTTCAATGGGAAGACATTTTTTGATTTGAGAGACAACAGGATAATCCAACAACTATCCATGCTGACTGCTGCATAGTATAGTATAGTGGATAGTGTACATAGCCTTTATTTATGTAAACCAGCTCTTTTCCCTTCTTGTTTTTAGTTTTTTTCCTAGCACCAGGGGAGCCCCCCCTCCCAAATTTCGTTGTATGGTACCTGTACTATATCAATGACAATAAAGACCATTCATTCATTCATTCATTCATTCATTCATTCATTCATTCATTCATTCATTCATTCATTCATTCATTCATTCATTCATGCATGCAGCTGCCATTCCTGTTTCGACACCCGTCTATTTTCCCTAGGTCTTCAGCACCTTGGACAGCGCTACATATTTGCCTACTGGTAATTGTAGTTTTCAAGGGGGTTGGACCAATAACAGGGGGGTTACCGATGGCATAAAAACACCAATGCCCATAAGCCCTTGCAACTTAGCCGCTCAACGTCGGCGCTCAGCGAAAGGGGGTGGTTATGAGTGCGTCGTGGTGGTTACCATCTCTGCGTAAACAGAGAGAGGGGGCTATTCTGAAATAATATTACGCTGAAATACTTGATGGGGGGGGGGACTCTCCATTACGTTAGTGCATTAATATTGATATCCAATGAATAACACAGAGCTTAGAATTCAGCTCCTGCTTTTTCACCCTATCATAGGGTTATTATAGGCACCGCCTTGCCTTATAATAAGACCGAGGAGCGTTTCATAAGACCCGGTTACCGGAATCCCTCTCTCTTGACTTATACCTCTTATATCTGATCCATCCATTTGAGATGCAGGGGATGCCGTGGAGTGGAGCATCGGTGAGAAGAGGCTGTGTTTGGAAGCAGGTGGAGTGTTTGCCTCTGCATGGAAGTTAGCAGGGAGAATTTTGCATTTTCGGGGCGTCTTTTTGGGGCGTCTTTTGGGGGCGTCTTTTCGGGGCGTCTGCTTACAGTAGCTGACAGCGGTGAACCAGCTGTGGACAGGTTGCGCTCTCTGATCGGGAGTGATTCCTCCGTGGAAAATCCGTAATTTCTTCATCAACTGTAGACAAGACAACGACTCTGATCTCGGATTTACTAACACCAGATTTGTGAATGGAAGCTCGATTTATTGATTTAATTCGGCCTATTTTCTGTGTGTCTGTGTGTGTGTTTGTTTGATTTGAGGTGTTTGGGTTGTTGGGTTGTCTAGGAGGAATATATAGAAACCGTAGTAACTATGGTTGAGGCTGATTGAGGATTTCCACGGTTGAGGATTAGTGGACCGGATTATATTTCGTGCAGCAGCCCGAATCCTGTAGCCTGAACCAGTCGTGTTCATTTGACATTTTTTCTTTTTTAATTTGGCGAGTGAATTGCAATCGAATTATGATTTATTGGAATACGAGAACTTTAGAAAGAGATCGGGTGAATAATATTCATATTATGGTAAGAATAAACACATATTTGTATTTGGGGAAAGTGAATTCATCCGCATTCTATAATAGGAGTGACTTGTAACAATTCACAAACATATCACATCTTTTTACACAATTAAGGCAATATACATTATGAATGGCTTTCAGAACGGGTGTTGCATCCATACTGGGTGTCTACTGTAAACGCGATGTGTAAACGCACATCTGTTCTAGTGGGAAGCAGGGGGAATTAAGCTGTTCATTATAGGGATAGGGGGAAAACATGTCAGCTGTTAGAATTAGAATTGTTCTAATTTCACTAGTGCACTTCTCATAAAGCTTTTAGCCTGCAACATTCATGTATGTCAACGTTCAACGTGTAGCCTGACGTCTGGGTGGAATAATTCACAAAACAAACAAGTTCGTGACGTTAGAATTATAAGGTTCTATCTCCATTTTTGTCTAAATTTAGTTTTTTTACATAATCTGATCCATTAGGTGTTTATTAATGCCTGTGTGGTGTTATTTTTAAAATGTTGACATTTTTGAGTTAGTTACTTCATAAAATACAAAGGATCCATCTCACAGAACATAATGGAATGTAAAAACTTTGACGCTCAATATCTCTGAACTGCCCTAAACGGAGATAGAACCTTCTAATTCTAAGCTCAAGAGTTGTCAAATTGATATCATGGCGGACCGGACTGCTCCGAGGTGCCAACTGAGGTTGGAGTGGATCTACGGTTACCGGGGTCACCAGTGCCGGAACAACCTGTACTACACCTCGGGGAAAGAGGTGGTCTACTTCGTGGCCGGGGTCGGGGTGGTCTACAACACCAGAGAACACACTCAGAAGTTCTATCTGGGCCACAACGATGACATTATTAGGTGAGTGTTACCGTTACATTTTATTCTCTCTATAATAACCACTACTCCTTTGAAGGTTCACCAATTCGTGACGTTAGAATTATAAGGTTCTAGGATCTCAATTTTTGTCAAAATTTAGATATTTTTTTTTACATAATCTGATCCATTAGGTGTTTATTAATGCCTGTGTGGTGTTATTTTTTAAAATGTTGACATTTTTGAGTTAGTAATTCATAAAATACAAAGGTTCCATCTCATAAAACATAATGGAATGTAACAACTTTGACGCTCAATATCTCTGAACTGCCCTAAACGGAGATAGAACCCTCTCATTCTAAACGGAGATAGAACCTTATCATTCTAAACGGAGATAGAACCTTATCATTCTAAACGGAGATAGAACCTTATAATTCTAAGATCACGAATTTAGAGATAACTGCGTCTACCAAAACAAGTATCAAAATAGTCCCGTGTGTAAAATCACGGGGGGTTTTGCCATGCTGATGATAACTGTCTGGGGTGTATTCCATGAACGCCGCTAAAGGAAAATCCAGGCTTGTTTTGAGACATCGCGATAGTTTAATTCCGAGTTCTGTTCCCTCAATGTGGCTAAAACAAACTGTTGAGTTACTGTGGCAACTTATGCCTCAGAACTAATTAGGCCTAACTGTCAAGATTAAGTTAGATGCCTGTCAAAAAATGTCTAACAGGTGGAAACAAAGTCCCCAAAGGCAGTTCTGTCAAGTGTCTTTTTTGGAAACATTAGGTCCGACCTAATGTGACAAACATTGATTAGTGACAAATGTGACAAAGCATGAATTTACGTTTTACCTAAGTTCCAAAGAACGTATTCATGAAAATAAACAAGTTAAGACAATGACCACATTCACTGTCTTCAAAAGCCAATCTATAGTTGGATACATACGTTGGGGCGCAGGAGGTAGAGCCGCCGTCTAATGATCACAAGGTTGGCAGATCAGCGGTTCGAGCCCCGGCTGGCCACATGTCGAAGTGTCCTTGGGCAAGACACTGAACCCAAAAATTGCTCCCAGTGAGCGGGCCAGCGCCTTGCATGGCAGCTTGCCGCCATTGGTGTGTGAATGAATGGGTGAATGAGAGGCCGTTGTAAAGCGCTTTGGAGCAGCAAAAAGGCGCTATATAAGTGCAGTCCATTTACCATTTACATAGTAAGATAGATAGAGAAAGAGGTGTAGATAGATAGGTATGTCAGCTTGCATCATTAACAGCAGAGCGGTGTGTCTGGTGCAGAGGTTAAAGCAGCTGGCTAGCAATCAGAAGGTCGCTGGTTCGATCCTTGCGTCAGGAGAGAGTGGTGCACTGTTGGCATTTAACAGAAGCCTTCGTCCTTCATCGATTTACAACAAATACAACAAATTGTCTAACTAAGTGAATCATCTACCCATCAGTGATCATAAGAAATAATAATCTATGCCAAATCCAGGGGCCATTGGCAGTTACAATGTTAGAAGAACATCATTACTACTAATGATTAGCTTCAAACACCATTGTAGTTATGTCAGTTCTCATAAATTAGCTTACACCATCATTTTAAACATACATCTTTAGACTAGATTAGATTCAACTTTATTGTTATTGCAGAGTACAAATATCAGACAACGAGATGCAGTAAAAAGTGCAGAAATGTCAGAAGCGGGATTCGAACCCACGCCTTAAAAGGACAGTGTCATCTGAATGCAATGCCTTATAGGCCTACCACTCTGCCATCCTGACGATCTAATATTGTGTAGCCTGCTGATAATATAAACACAGTAGTGAATGTTCATTTATTCAAAAATGAAAATAAAACAATAAGTAGGGGCTAGTATAACATTTTAGTATAACGCATTTAATCTGTCAGCAATTTTTTGCCAAGCCATTTCCCTCGCCTCGTTAATTGAGGCAGTATTGCCCTGTTTGGGGATTACTTCTTATTTTTCATCTTCATAAAGCTCCCTCAGCAGGGCGTGTTCCTGTGTTGCAAGGGACACAGCGCTGTGCTCTAATTTTCCAGTCATAGTATCTTCTTTTCAACAATCTGCTGTTCTGGGCTGCTTATTACTCAAAAGCGAGCATTTCCAAGCCTGAACAGAGTTAGCGTTGACGAGACAAGGCTCTAATTGTGTTATTGGAATGACTTGAGTCTTCAATCACGGTCGACATTACCTCTAATCAGGCTTTTTCAATTAATCGCTGATTTAGTTATCAACGACGTACGTGAAATACCCCCCAGGTCAAGCTAAGAAAGTTCACGTTTTCTTTGCTGACATTTAATGTCTCATATAGTTTGAAATGTAGAACGTTAAGCGCTATAGTATCAGTCGCTCTAATTAACCAGTCATTTAAATCAAATAAAAAATGTTGTTTAATCTCAAAGAATCCAGATGAAACCCTTCAATTGGCGCGTGGCATTGCACTGATGTCTCGGCCCAGTTGCACATGCAAACCATCACTGAACCGAAGGTTGGCCTCAGAGCCAAACTCTGTCAGAAACAACTCTTGATATGCGTCCCAATAGCTGTTCCTCTATTCCCCGCATTTTCTCTCCTTAAAGTAGTATTGGACAGTGTGATCTGTCGGCACCTGTTGCCATACAGGCTATGAATGAAAGTCTTATGTAATGTTACGGATGTGGTGACACAGTATCTCCGTGGGTGAGTTTACTGTGTCCGCTCATGACAGTCATCACTCCACCACGCTATTGAAACACATGGATTCATGTCTGTATGCAGGGCCGCCGCTATGTAGCCTACACGCGCATCACGCAATGTGCCCAGAGGGAGGGGCCACCAAAACAACCTAAGGATCATCATAATAAACATAATGATTCATTATTTAAATTCAAGCTGAAGCACAACTACAATAGGCACCATTAAACCATTAGTAGACCACCATTATTGCTAGTGCTATCCATTTAGTGCTAGCACCGCCATCCTGTGTATGTATGTATGTATGTATGTATGTATGTATGTATGTATGTATGTATGTATGTATGTACAGTATGTATACATCCGTAAGTAGGTGTGGCATTGGTGCTTCTCCTTTCCATATCCTCAATAGGAACCTTCGCTGGACCAATAATCTATACACAGAACAAAGTTCCAAGGACCATATACAGTACATATTTCCCGATGTCTTTCCCTGGCATCTACATGAAACAGTAATTTCAGCCCCACACACTCCTGGACGACTCCTAACTCCACTGTTGCATCAGCAAACCTGATGATTTGAAAGCATGGGGGCGGGTCCACAGTTTCCCATTCAAATGCATTGATTAGCCAACAAAAAGGCCCTAAAAGCTCTTGTCTGCCTTGGAAGTATGGAAGTACACCAATGCCCCCTATAAATGCCCCCCTTTGAAGGGGGTGGAGGCAGTTTTGAGCAGTGTGTAGGCTGTAAGTGTATAACTCGGTATACAGCTATTGTTATGTGGGTTAGCAGAACAGATGGATATGCTGAATGCTTACCCGGCTTTGCTGTGATTGGTCACAGCACTGTTTGGGGACTGTTTGTGACCTCCCGACCTTTGTTCTGTTTCAGTCATAGCAAGCCAATGCAATGCCAGCGACCATGACAACTGGCCAAACATAAACATAGTGATGATGAACTCTGGTCTGTGGTTTGGTTTGTACTCTGTAACGCTCAAGGACAGGCAACTGTCAGCAATGGTACCGTGCATACTGTAGATATGTAATACTAAAGGACCATAGCCCTACCATACACAGCTATGCAGTTACCATCCATACTGTAGATGTTTGATGTTAGTTCCGGACCAGTATGTTTTGATTTACAATCCTGTTTCCACTGGTACTTTCCTAGTATTCACTACATAATTATGGACTAACAAATTGGATTCAAACTCTCTGCCTTAGGCCTACTACAAAATATTAAACACGTAATTGTACCACATACTATGTGGCGATGCTTGCTTCAATTCAACCCAAAACATTAAAAGGTTTACTAGGTCATTGTTATGTGACTAATATTTTTTACCTTTTTGCCTATTTCTAAATACCTGGCTAATGTCTTTGAGTTACAGAAAAGTTCTTAGTCAAGTGTGAAATCTTTATGGATTCTTAGTGAAGTATTGGCTGCACTCTCATCATCATACAGTAGTGTTGACTGAGGGTGTGACCGGTCCATCCCCATCTACTTGTGTTGGAAGGGTTTCTTACTGGGTTTCACACTGTGATTTCTCTCCTTTATACACTTTAATCGCTGAGGTGGTATTGATGTAGTAGAGCTATAATTGCATTGGTCATGTTGATGGATCTATGTGTAATGTCTGCGCTCCATGTATAATGTCTGTGATCGATGTATAATGTCTGAAGAGGAACGATTCTTTTCAGCGGTGGACACCTGCTGTGCCACCATTATGAAACATCTCTATGGCCAGAATAGACTCAAAGAAATAATAAAGGAAACTAGATGCACCCTTTTGCTCCTATGCCATGAAATGCATTAAACCAATAATTCATGAACAAGCCGCCTAGTCCGGGTCTCTAACTCATCCAGTATGATGTTTTTGAAAAGAAGATAAACAGAAATAGTGGTAGCCTTCAGTATGTAAAGAGGATGCTTACCGTACATTGGAAGGACTATTTAATTACTTTACATTACATTAGGCTACTTTAATTCCTTTAATCTATCACATTATCTTTCCAAATCTGATTTATGTTGTTCATACAGTTAGATGAACACTATCACAATATCAGTCCAATATCATACACCGCATTGACTTAACTGCATTAGAGTTACTTCGAGCCAAACATAGTTGATGTCAGTTGAGCCTAACAATCAGGAGGTTCAGATGTGGAAGTGTCTCTTTGACAAGACCAAATCTGGTGAAGCACACACACGGTGCAGTTATTTTAAGAGGACCCTCTGGCAACTTAACACGGGCAGAACTAAGGCGGTCTTCCTTCAGACTGATTGCTTTTCACCATTCTGAATACAAAGAAGTTAAATTGTAATGGTGATTGGTAAATGTACAAAATGATCATGTACAAAATGATCATGTAAATTACTTGCTATAACCCTGTCTTTTGTTGAGTTAAGTTAAATTTGAGTTAAATTTGATTCGATTCACACAGTGTGTGTGTGTGTGTGTGTGTGTGTGTGTGTGTGTGTGTGTGTGTGTGTGTGTGTGTGTGTGTGCGTGTGTGTGTCTGTGTCTGTGTCTGTGTCTGTGTCTGTGTCTGTGTCTGTGTCTGTGTCTGTGTGTGTGTGTGTGTGTGTGTGTGTGTGTGTCTGTATGTGTCCACGCTCATGCATGCAGTTGGTGTACATGAGCTTGTCTCTCTCCTTCACGCCTGTGTGTGTGTGTGTTTGTGTGTGTGTGTGTGTGTGTGTGTGTGTCTGTGTCTGTGGGTGTCCATGCTCATGCATGCAGATGGTGCCCATGAGCTTGTCTGTCTCCTTCACGCCTGTGTGTGTGCGTGTGTGTGCGCGCGTGTGTGTGTGCGTGTGTGTGTGTGTGTGTGTGTGTGCGTGTGTGTGTGCGTGTGCGTGTGTTTGTGTGTGTGTGAACACTCCTGCATGCAGATGGTGCCCATGAGCTTGTCTGTGTCTCCATCATGTGTGTGTGTGTGTGTGTGTGTGTGTGTGTCTGTATGTGTCCACGCTCATGCATGCAGATGGTGTACATGAGCTTGTCTCTCTCCTTCACGCCTGTGTGTGTGTGTGTGTGTGTGTGTGTGTGTGTGTGCGCGTGTGCGTGTGTGCGTGTGCGCGTGCATGTGCATGTGCAGGAGGATGAGAATTATTCCAGGAATACCAATCATGTAGCTACTCTAAAAAACATGGCTTGGGTGCTATTCACATACATGAATACTTAATCACTCAGATAGTACCGACATGCACGTACACACACACGCACACACACGCACACGCACACACACGCACACACACAGAAGGCCCATAAGGTCATATCCTCTTTCCAATTTTGTCTCAATGTAATTATCTCTCTATGGATGAATGCTCTGCTGTCTGTCGGTCCGCTGCGTCCTCTAATTGAAGTTGAATTGTTCTTCCCACTGTGATTGGGTACGTGGTCTGTGATTGGGTATGTGGTCTGTGATTGGGTATGTGGTCTGTGATTGGGTGAATGTGGTCTCCTCCAATCAGACCTAAGCTCAGGCCTCTTAATGTTGAAGAGACACTTAGACTCTTAGTGCAAATAATTACTGAGACACTCTCAGCCTTATCTCAGTCCTGATCTCTCCAATGTCCGTGTATACCTGGGGAACAAGAAAGGATAGTTTATGGTCTAAAACACTGGCCAGTCAGCCGACAAATGTGGGTCAGATCTGGGGCCCAGGGCCGGCCCTAGGACTTTTGTGGGACTAAGCGAGATTTTTTAATGTGCCCCCCCCCCCCTACACACATCGACTGTGCTTTTTCCTCTCCACCATTCAACTTTGTACATTTTTTTCACATTCCTGAACAGTTTTGTTCCTCTCCATTTGCTCAATTTATAATGACAACCTGATCACTGATTCCTGTTCCAATGTTGACATTTATTTGCATTTTTCTGAATAAAAGTCTGAACGTTCGGTCGCTTGCCGACTTGTTCCCCCTTTCACCTGCTGCCGTCACAAATGTTCAGTGTTTTTGTGTGTATCAGAATTATAATTTTTTTTATCAGTGGAGGCTGGCGGAGGTAGGATTCAGAGGACGGGCTCATCGTAATGGATGGAATGGAATAGAGGAATGGTATCAAACACGTGTGTTTGCGTTACAATGAACCCAACCCGTCCCCTGACTTCTACCTCTACCTCCATTGATGTGTGTGCACTTGTGTAATAGACAGACCTGGCCAATCAGGAGAGGAGGAGACTCTTATCTCCCCTCTTCATTCAGAAGAGGGCTCTTGGGCGCTTAGGTGGCGTAGCGGGTTAAGTGTTGACCATGAGGAGCGCTTAGGTGGCGTAGCTGGTTAAGCATTGACCATGTAACCGCAGGGTCCCCGGTTCGATTCCGGCCGGGGACATATCCTGCATGTCATCCCTCCTCTCTCTCTCACCCATCCTTCCTGTCTAAAATCTCTACTGTATCTGTCAATAAAATGAAAAATATGAGTGGGACTGCCCCACTCAGAAAAATGTACTTAAAAAAAAAAGAAGAGGGCTCTTGATAAACATTAACATCCAGGTCCAGTTGTGACTGGGAGTTTGTGGTGTACAGGAGCATGTGTCTGGAGGAGGATGGGGATTCTGGCTCAGACTCCCTCTCCCTTGACCCAGACAGGTGGATTCTACCTGGTCTTACCCACGACCCAGACAGACTGGATGTCGTACAATATTTCACTGTGCCCTTGGCTGTGTCCACTACCCAGCCCTGCCTGGCCCCGGCCCGGTTCCATCCCTGCTCCTCTGGGCTTTGTACTCCTGCTCCAGTCCCCCACTTCTCCCTCCCTGCTCCTCCCCAGACTAGGGTAGTTCACCGTACCTTCCCCTGGTTTACTCCTGACGTAGACGTGGCGTATTTCACAGAATGTTAACCCATGGCTGTGTCCCCTGTCTGCCCCCTTTTCTGCCCCTACTCTACCCCTCCTACCTCCACCGTGCTGGTCCCCTTGTTCCTCCCAGCTGTTCCACTTCCCAGCATGCCCCTGTCTGCCCTCCCTGGCATACCCCAGCCCAATGCTGCATGAACCCTGCGTAGCCCTGCATGACTCTGTCTGCCTGCCCCGGTTCTAGTCCCTGTTCTGGTCTTCTTCTGGTTCCAGTTTTGGCCATGTTTTGATTGAGAGGAGCTTCCCCCTCCTCTCCTCCTCGCCCCCCTGTCCATCTGCTGTCCCACTTCCGTTAAGGGCTGCGGGGCAAAAAGCACACCCCAGACACATCTGTCACTGCTAGGCAGGCAGCAGGAAGAACAAGGGCAATAACCAGACCCTAGGACTGTCATATTCACACAATCTACACACACACACACACACACACGCACGCACACACACACGCACACACACACACACACACACACACACACACACACACACACACACACACACACACAGAGTCCACACACAGAGTCCACACTGACATCTGAAACGCTCACTCTCACACCCTCCATACACACAAGACACACACTTCAACCAGACTTTCATACCTGTCACATTCACACACACCAATAATCAATCTTTGCCAAAACTTGATATGCTAATAGTTAAATGAACACCAACCCCCCGGGGTTTCTACAGTAGATTAGTGAGCAGTAACATACTGTATACATCTATGTTATTATGTATTTTCGTGACGTTAGAATTATAAGGTTCTATCTCCATTTTTGTCAAAATTGAGTTTTTTACATAATCTGATCCATTTTATTAATGCCTGTGTGGTGTTATTTTTTCAAATGTTGACATTTTTGAGATAGTAATTCCTAAAATACAAAGGTTCCATCTCACAGAACATAATGGAATGTAAAAACTTTGACACTCAATATCTCTGAACTACCCTAAACGGAGATAGAACCTTATCATTCTAAACGGAGATAGAACCTTATCATTCTAAACGGAGATAGAACCTTATCATTCTAAACGGAGATAGAACCTTATCATTCTAACCTCACGTTTTGTCCTATGACATTGTTGTAAATGAAATATACCTGTGGTTAATCATGGATCTTCCATTGAATAGAAACATAGAAACATTGTGGACCCTGTCCCCTCATTACTTCCCATGGGAGGACTGTAGAAGACTGGCTCTTCCCCTCTCCCTGACCTTTGCATACATTACTGGGATGCTACAATATGAGGTTTATTAGAGCCAGCATGCTGGGATGCCTACAGGGCGTGTGTGTGTGTGTGTGTGTGTGTGTGTGTGTGTGTGTGGGACGGAGAGAGAGAGAGAGAGAGAGAGAGAGAGAGAGAGAGAGAGAGAGAGAGAGAGAGAGAGAGAGAGAGAGGGAGGGAGGGAGGGAGGGAGAGAGGGAGCGAAAGAGAGAGAGACAGACAGACAGACAGACAGACAGAGAGAGAGGGAGAGAGAAACAGAGAGAGAGAGAGAAACAGAGAGAGAGAAACTGTGTGTGAGCTGGTGCCAGCATGCTGAAGGATATGGGTACTGAAGTCAGAGTGGTGTGTGTGTGTGTGTGTGTTTGTGTGTGTTTGCGTGTGTGTGTTTGCGTGTGTGTGTGTGTGTGTGTGTGTGTGTGTGTGTGTGTGCGTGCGTTAGGGGTGTAATGGTTCATTAAGCCTACGGTTCAGTTCATACCTCGGTTTTTGGGTCACAGTTGGATTCAACCTCAGTTCAACTGAAGAAAAAAAAACGAAATCACTCGACAGTATTAGGCCCGTCGGCTTGTGTTTGAAACACTGGACTTTTTATTCCCCACTTCAGTATTCGGTTTATTTATTCAATTTCTTCTTTCTGTCTACAGAGGCTCATGTTGTGTCACATTTTTCGACCAATCTCATCTGTAATCGGTGCATGCCTCACACGCTAACTCCTAAATTGAGTGCGCCCAGTAACGTGTGTGTGTGTGTGTGCCTGTGCGTGTATGGGTGTGTGTGTGGCTGTGTGGCTGTGTGGCTGTGAGCTGGGACGTGCCAGCAGACTGGCCATTTGTCATTAATCAGGGGTAATGACTGGATCAGAGGGTGAAAGAGAGCTGCTCCCAAGATGCTCCATTACTACCTGTGTGTGTGTGTGTGTGTGTGTGTGTGTGTGTGTGTGTGTGTGTGTGTGTGTGTGTGTGTGTCTGTGTGTGTCTGTGTGTGTGTGTGTGTGTGTGTGTGTGTGTGTGTCTGTGTTCATGCATGTATTTTTTTTCATGCATGCGTACGTGTGTGTGTGTGTGTGTCAGTCCCTCTAAGTGCTGCTGATTTCACAGATATGAAGACTCCCGACCTTTGAACTCCTGACCTTTCCACTGGAGTCCCATGAGAAAACAGGGGAGACGAACAGAATGTATCTAGCCACGCCTCTAATAGACGTGTTCTCTGACTTGTCCTAATTGTTTAACACCTTGATATTGGACATGCTATTGGTGATACAACAAATAAATAGATTTCATGAAAAGCAAGAAAGGGTAATATTGTCGGTATAGATCAGGGATGTCAAACTCATCTTAGCTCGGGGGCCACATGGAGGAACATCTATCTCAAGTGGGCCGGACCGGTAAAATCATGGCATAATAACGTAATAATAACGACAACTTCAGATAGTTTTCTTTGTTTTACTTTGGTCCAAAATAGTACAAGCACATTCTGAAAATGTACACATCACAATAATGAATGAATGAATGAATGAATGAATGGTCTTTATTGTCATTGCTATAGTACAGGTACCAAACAACGAAATTTAGGAGGGGTGGCTCCCCTGGTGTTAGGAAAGAAAAAAAAAACTTTAAAAAAACACAAGAAGGGAAGGAGCTGGTTTACATAAATAAAGTACATAAAATGTACACTATCCACTATACTATACTGTACAGATAGGTACAGATAGGTACTATACTGTACAGATATCTGTACAGTATACTATACTGTACAGATAATCCTCTTATTTGGGAAAAAAACATTAGCAATTTCAAGAACACAATGCCTCAGTGATTGGAACTTAGACTTTGTCTCAGTGTATCTACAAAGCCATACAACTTTAAGTCACAGCCTATCTGGGATTGACCAAAATACAAAATAAATAATAAATGAATAAAACAACTCTTCTATCGAATACCTCATTTGTCATTTCCACATCTTAATCCTGTGCTAACTCAACACACCATACAAACTGAGGTAGAAACTATTCAAGAGGGTTGAGTTACTCCCTGCCTTGTAGGCTACACTATTTATTGATAGAAAAATAATGATTAGATATGTGTAATAGTGTTTGTGACACGTTCTAGATGGTTCCAAGTGTAGAACATACATTCACGTTTGTGTGTTTTTCGGATGACACTCGAATTACCTTGATGATTCATTAATTACTTTGTTGACAAGTAGATTATGTTGTTGACGCACGGCTCTGCTCACCCCACCGCTCCCTCTGCAGAGACACACATTTTCATATCGTCGTAGCCGTGGTCAATATTAGCATCGTCCTATCCATACTAAACAGTCTGTCTGGCTGTGCATATCATTTACCACTCCAGCGATGGCATATGGATTTATTTCCGCTGAACCTGTTTTTCATAGCTACAGCTCTTTTAATGCACCTGCTTTTATATTACAGTGTTCTTAAGAACTGTGTGGATCTCACTTTCTTTTGGACTGTGAGCAAGAAGGAATTAAAGTCAATTGAACTCAAGTTTGCTCGGTGCTCTTGTCAACATGAGGACAACAGCACAGGAGGCCTTCTAGGCTTCTTAGGGATCCATGTGCGAATGGTCATCGTTTCCAGTGACTTGAACTGGCTCGCAGTAGCCTTAGAGGAGCCAGACCATGTACTGTACGCTAGTGTTAGCTAGGTAGCTTACCTAAGCAGCCTAGACCCTTGTTGATAGTAACGTGGTTAAGAATCTGTACACCAGGCTAGGCTAGGCTAGGTCCAGGGGCACTGGGGTGTAGGTGTAGGTGTGGGTGTAGGTGTGGGTGTGGGTGTGGGTGTGGGTGTGGGTGTGTGTGTGTGTGTGGGTGTGTGTGGGTGTGTGTGGGTGTGTGGGTGTGGGTGTGGGTGTGGGTGTGGGTGTGTGTGTGTGTGTGGGGGTGTGTGTGTGGGTGTGGGTGTGTGTGTGGGTGTGGGTGCGTGCGCGCGTGCGGCCGTTCGACGGTTCAGAGAGGGAACAGTGGCGATGTGTGAACAGCTGTAGGATAACATTAAGGCTCCTAATCAACTCTTAACTCGAGAAACTGCAGGAAAATGCAACGTGTTATGGTCGAATTGAACCAGCTAAAAAGTATTATTGTCTATTACAGTACGATGATATGATACACCCAATTTAAAATGTACGTATCAAACGGGGATACTAGAAAACATGTTATAAATGCTTAATGTAGCCTTCATAAGCCCCTCGTGAGGGTACATTGTTTCCTCGCCGATCCCACAGCGGCCTATCTGCTGTGTTTGGTCTCTCAGTCTCAGCGCGCCTCATTAAGTTGATGAGTAGGAAGCTTCTCAGTCCCCCACCGTCTCTCTTTCCCCCTCGAGCTACGGATGTTCTCCCTCCCTCTGTCACACCTCCTCCCTTAGCACAACAAGACATGCAGGAGGAGGAGGGCATTCTGTTTTCAGATATTATGCCAGTTTAGCAGACACTTTTATCCACTTTCATCTCCACTTTCAGATAGAGTGACACCTTTTTCGTATACAGTCCCAGAGGGGATTCCAACCCCGCCCAAAACGTAGCATGGCTGAGTCACAACAGGAGGACCAGACTAGCTTACGCCTCAGACTACAGGGCCTAACACATCGCTTGTGTGGATTTTCACCCTCTTCTCCTCGTCAGTTCCCCCAACGTCAGAGTGATAGCCTGGCAGAGCTTCAGTCAAACATCGAGCCATGACTCATTCACTTCAGAATGGGGGTAAACCAACCAGCATAAAGCACAGCACACAGGGTTGCCCCCTTCATTACCGATGCATCGTGCCGATAACATCAAAAGAGTCTCCCCAGACTGGGAGCTAGTGTCTGCTGCTTTAGCCCGAGCCAAAGTATCTCTCTTGTGTCGTGCTGCAACTCTATTGAATAGTTTATAATGTATCAAATCCAGTCACTATCCATCTTCCCACCACCGCTACAATATACACCCACACACACACCCAAGTCTCTCTGTTTCAGCGTCTAATAGATCACTGTCGTCTACGCTGGTAGGTTGGAGATGTTAACCTTGTAGTTCTTGATATATTCCTAGTTCGGGAAAAACAAAAACACGTCGTAAACAGAATACATGTTTGTTTACAGTAAAAAAAGTATGTATGGATGTTAATAAAAGCAATTCGGATTCGGATTCGGATTCTGTATTCACCTCACACAATCAGATGCATGAGCATCATGAAAGTGTTGCTCTGTTGGCCCAGTCTGGAGGATGCACAGCCTTCCCCCCAGAGAGAATCCCACCAGACAGTGGCGTTCCGTTATTGAGATGAACGTGTGTCTGAAGTGCCTAGTAAAGATGAGCGACGAGCTGTTTTCCTTGCGGTCCGTTTCACTTGACGGCTCTGTAATCCGGGGGTAATTACAGCTACTCCTTCAGACGTCGTGTGGCAACATCATTGTTCTATTATTCATAAAAGCCATTAGAAATGTCCAGAGGAGGGATTGGGGCTCATTATAGATTAATTGACACCATTAATGTTTTAGGAAGTTTCAAGTTTTCGCTGATTTTCCTCCACTCAATCAAGTTGTATGGCGTCCCTGCTCATGCAGAATGCATCGGACTGTG
The DNA here is from genome assembly GCF_963989245.1 of Nansenia antarctica. Classification (NCBI taxonomy): domain Eukaryota; kingdom Metazoa; phylum Chordata; class Actinopteri; order Argentiniformes; family Microstomatidae; genus Nansenia; species Nansenia antarctica. Next base: position 19,146,283 of record NC_137692.1, on the reverse strand, counting down.
TTGAGGTGAACGCAGGAGGTTGTCTCCAGTCTTAGCCCGCCAAGTTCAGAATAGATTTCAAGATCCTTCTGCTTGTTTATAAAGCTCTCACTGGCACAGCACCAGAATATCTGAAAGATCTTTTTCTAGAGTATCAGCCCAGTAGAG
>NC_137692.1:19133636-19138636 GCF_963989245.1 Nansenia antarctica | reverse complement strand
CTCCCCTGAGGACTGTTTAGTCTCGGTGTTGTAGAAGTAGGTCTTCCCATCCAGAGACTTATGCTCTGTCCACAGAGACTTCTTCTTTGGTTGGTCATCCTGTGGTGAACCATTTGTGGTACTAACTGTTCCAGGTGCACTGGCAGCAATAGATTCCACTCCAGGCGGTCCGGTTGGTTGGTTTGCTTCTTCGGTTCGGACATGGAGGGATGACGTAGCTCTCCCGTCTCTATCTCTCCCCTCGGTAGCGCCTTGGAGGGCCCACCCAAGCGCAGTCTTAACAGCCATCGGGCAGCCTCGTGGTCCTCTCAGCGGAGGACGGAGCGACACGATCAGTTCAGCGTTGTCCGAGCCGATGAGAAGGGTTGGCTCCGCTCCTTCTATCGGATGTAGGTCTACTCGCCGTAGGTGGGGATATCTTGCGCGTAATCTCTCCAGGGGGTAGTCGTAGCGGGAGAGCGCTAGCTGGTCTGCGGTGAAGACATTCCGAAGCCGATATCTGTCCGACGGCCGCCCCGCCGGGGAGATAGAGAAGTTGATTCTCGCCCCGGTGACCTCTTTAAGGTCGCGACGTATCGTGCGCAGAGTCAGCTTCTCCGCAGTCCCTCGGAGCCCCAACTGGCGCACTGCCCCCTGGAGAAGGATGGTCCGTTCCGACCCGTCGTCTAGAACGGCGTACGTGTCGTACACAGCGTTGTTGTGGTGAAGTCGGACCTTCACCACCTTCAGTAGGACCTTGGAGCCGCTGCTCCGGGCTGGGTCTAGGTAGTAGACAGGTGTTGCCTCTTCCGGTGCGCTACCGGACCTAGGGCTTTTGGTGCCCTCCGTGGACCTGGCGAGGGAGACCTCGTGTAGGATGTTGAGGTGGACCTCCTCACAGCGGTTGCACTTTCTCCTCAAGGTGCAGTTCTTAGCCAGATGGTCGCGCCCACAGTTCCAGCACCTCTTGTTCTCCTCGAGCCACCTCTGCTTGGCCTCGGTACTCAGGTTGTTGAAGTCACTGCACTCATTGAACCAGTGCTCGCTGGTGCAGTACGGACATGGCGGTGGACCTCTCCGTCCCTTTTGATGGGGTTGAGAGGAATCCTTTCCCTCAGGTCGGGCTTTCCTCTCTCTCCGAGGCTCCTCCTCCGTGTGCAGCACTCCTACTGGGCGTCCTCTGTTCGAGCTCGGCCCGTCCCAGCGGTCTCCCTTCTCCCTCTCCTTCTTCGGCTCAGCGTAACCCATGGCGTCTACGTTGGTGTCATGCACTTCCTCCAGTAGGAACTCCGCGAAGGCAGCCATGCTCAGACCCAACTTCCCGGGGTTACGAACGCGCTGCTGTCGCCGGAACCTCTCCTGCCGGAAGCGTGGGATCTTGCGGAGCAGCCGCTCTACGTTGGAGGTGCTGTTGATCTCGCTGGCGCCAGCTGGGCCCTGCGTCTTCAGCATTCCAACCAAGGTGTGCACGCGGAGCGCGAAGTCATCCAGCGCCCGGTCATCCTTGATGGGGGCCTGCTGTTCGAGGGCTTGCAGTTCAGCAAGGGCGTGGTTCCAGGGACGACCGTAGCGGGCATCCAAGTCGGCGAGCGCTCTGGTGTAAGGTGTCGGTGCGGAGGCATGGGCCAGAACCATGTTGTGGGCTCTGGGGTTCCTTACATGCTGAAGGAGAATCGCATATTTGTAGGACTCTGAGCAGGAGTCGTCCAAGAGCGTGTCTAGGCAGATGCGTAGCTCCACATACTGGCTCCTGTCCTCGTCCTTGAAGAAGGGGAACTTGGGTCCCTCCACCTGGGGAAACATCCTGTAGTGGATGATCGGGGCTGGAGTGACGGTCTGGGTGTCCGGCCTGCATGCATTTTGGTGCACTGGAGGACCTAGGGGTGTGCTACGCTCTTGGGGGATGGCTCCCCTCCCGGGCAGCGACGCTGGCTCCCTCTGGGCCGCGTAGCGGTCGGGTCCCTGGTCCTCTTCCTTCCAGGTGGTCAGCTGGGCCTGTAGTTGGACAGTCATGGCGGGGGTCATGGAGCCATCGGCGGGGGGTTCAGGAGATGGCACTCGAGAGGGCCGTGCGGATGATGCTCTGGAGCTACGGGCCGACGGAGCTCTGCTGATGCACACGTCGCGCATGGTCTGCATCACTTCCTCCATCTTCTCCGCGTGCAGTTGCTCTCTCTCCATCTGGAGGCGGTCGCGCTCCATCTGGAAGCGTTCACGTTCTAGCGCCTCCTGGCGCTGTCTCTCCGCCGCGCGTTCCGCTCCGTTCATCTGGAAGCGTTCACGTTCTAGCGCCTCCTGGCGCTGTCTCTCCGCCGCCTCCATCTGGAGGCGCTCGCGCTCGAAATGGATGCGTTCCCTCTCTCGTTCACGCTCGAACTGGAGGCGTTCTCGCTCTAACGCCACCTCGGCCTGTTGGCGCATACATTCGGACAGCGCGGCACTACTTCCTCTGGAGTGCAGGCTATCCGCCCCAGAGGCAGAACTGCCCACGGAAACCCTGGACCGGGAGGAAGCCACTGAGCGGCAGGAGCTAGGTCTCGAGCGCGCCGTACTGGGAGGCAGATCGTTAAGGCTGAGGCCCTCCCTCTTCCGCCCGCAGGCGCTGTCGGACCGGGCCTCTCCTTCCTGCTCTTCCGTTTCCACGGCAAAACCCTGCGGTTCTGCCATCTCATCCTCAGGCTGGTGCTCTTTGAGGGCTGTCTCAGTGCTAGCCACCCGCGCGCCGGCGGACACCTCGGCCTCTCCGACCACTGTATCCCGTGGAGTGCGCTCCTCGCTACCACTCAGTGAGCTTTCGAGCTCAAGCTCATACTCCTGTAACCTCGGAGGCAACCGCGGGACTCTCTGTGGTCGTGGCTCTGGCTCAGGGGGCGGAGAAGGGGGGGTAACTGTCTGGTCTGGTTGGCTGCGCTCAGCCATGCTATCACTACACTACCTATCCGGCTCGAAGGACCAATTGTAACCAGGGAGTAGCTGAAAGGACTGTAGAATTTAGAAAGGGGCTGGTTATCTAACTAACTCTGAGCTAAATAGGCAGTGTAGGAGGATACAGGCAGGGGGCGCCAGCAAACCGTTAGACTAGCAGTTACTATCGTTAGCATTAGCATGGGAATTAGCATTAGCATTAGCATTGGAATTAGCATTAGCATTAGCCTTGGAATTAGCATTAGCCTTCGCATACAAACAACTAAACACACGGTAACGGTATCCCATATGAACAACACATTTATTTACATAACTGATGTATACATCCCCAGATATATACATTCCCTCCCCGCCGGCCACACACACACTCAATCACTCACTCATAGTATCTGGCCTGAACAGGCTTATAGTCCCGGACTGTGGTGCGCGTTGAGGCCTGGTTGGATGGCATGTGCGTCGAGGAAGGTAGCAGACAAAAAGGGGGGGGTGACGTAGCAACGCGGAGGGAAAGGGCCTTCTTCGTAGTCCGCGCCGAGGGGTGAAGGGCTCAGGTCCGGGTGGTTCACGGTAAGCTCCGATGGAGTCAGCGTTCGGTCGCAGTCCGCTCGTGGAGGCGACGGTTCTGTCCAGTTTGGCGTCTCGCTTGGTCCAATCGTTAACAGCCGGCTGCTGGCAAGGCTGTCTAACGGGAACACAACTAAACGGGCTGTAACAGTTCTGAACTCGATAATCACTCTTGGTCTTCAGCTTCAGCACGGTGTGCGTGTTACTGAATCCGCCATCTTAGATTGACTTCTCGTTACTCTCTCTCGTTTGGTCTCTCTCGTTCTGATTCTCATCACACACTGACTCACTGAGCACTTCCGTTCCTATATATACACCACCGAACCTAGCATCCGGGTCACGGACACACCCCGGATATACCACGTCATCAAACATATACATAAACATTACAATAACAATACATACACTTCACGAAACGTATATGAATAGTATAGAAAATAACAAAGGAAATAACTGGGGCAAAATAGGGCTGGTTTGGGGAAACTAAACTGGCTCTAAACTGTGGGCCTTCACAACAATAATAATAATAATAACTTTATTTGTATAGCGCTTTTCCTGCAAACGTTGCAGCTCAAAGTGCTTTAATCATTAGGCCTATATCATCTTAATTTAATTATTTTGTAACTTAAATGCAATATTAAAAAGATGGGTTTTTAGTCTTGACGTGAACATATTTGCTGAGGTTGCATCCCTAATGTAAACTGGCAGTGCATTTAATTACTTGAATTACTACCAATTAAAATCTAATCCTGTCCCACTTGTCACGCATTCAAAATGGAGAAAGTCATTGACTATGTACCTCAGTGAGCATAGCATGGCCATCCAGAAAGGCCGTCGTAGACCACACTGGCTTCCCACAAAACACTACGCTGTCATGTCTACGAAATTAGGGAGAAAGTGAGGTACATTTCCTAACCCTAACAGAAAAAACGACCATATTTATATTTACTGGCTGAGAGAGAGACTGAGAGATGACGAGAAAGAGAGAGAGAGACAGGGGGTGAGAGAGAGGGAGAGGGAGTGTAAGGGAGGGAGAGAGTGAGAGAGAGAGAGTGAGAGAGAGAGAGAGAGAGAGAGAGACAGAGCTAGGACATGCCAATATGCTGATGTGCACTGTGCAATTTTACTCAAATTCCTAACAAGCTGTATGACTCAGTAAGCTAGCTATTATACAGTAGCAGAGTGTGTCTAGGGCTAAGGTTAATAATTCTATGTAGCTCCATTTATTTCTTCCATAGAGACTGGACAATGTAATACATTTCATGGCCAAGGTGTATGATACAATAACCTGTGTGGGTGCCTGTGCCTGTGCCTGTGCGTGCGTGCGTGCGTGCGTGCGTGCGTGCGTGCGTGCGTGTGGCTGGCCAAGGTCATCCTCTTTTCTCCTCTTCAGTCTATTGGTGGGGTAATGACCCTTGACCTCCCTGACCTTGCGTCGGCTCCCCTCCTCTGGGACACTAATGGCTGCCGCTTGACCTGGCCCTCGTAACCACGGTCATTAACCACCAAATGTATTTATAGAACACCAGGGC
>NC_137692.1:19118636-19121136 GCF_963989245.1 Nansenia antarctica | reverse complement strand
ATTCCAAGCCTTCATCGTACAGCTGTAACAAGCTCATTATAAACTTTTTTGTCTGCCAAGCCGCGCGCTGACTTTTACACTTTAGTTCTTGTGACTGTCTCTGCAGATGGAATATTTATATATAAGATTATATTTATAGCCGCGGCTGTCTGATGCTTAGTGATGTGACTCGCTTCAATTTCCGGCTGTCAAATGCTTATCGGGCCGCGTGCGAAACTGCCTGTTTACCTGTCTGTCTGTGTGTTTGGGGCGTCGTCAGGTTGTGGAGTCTGGTGGACCACGCCCTGATCGCGCGGTGTAACATGGAGGAGGCGGTGCGCAGCGTGGCGTTCAGCAACGACGGCTCCCAGCTCGCCCTCGGCATGAAGGACGGCTCCTTCACCGTCCTACGAGTCAGGTACTGAACACACAGGTTTAAAACGACCTACGCCACACTGCCGTCACTACCCTACCTGTAGCTCCTATGGACAGGTCCTGAAAACACCACCTGACTTCAGTTACACACCTTGACACCCAGTCCCTAACACACATGGTGTAACCTTAGATCACACCGTATTCTACTTTATTGTTATTATGATATATTAAGAATAAGAATAATTCATTACATTTATATAGCGCTTTTCCGAGGCTCAAAGGTTTAGCGTTAGGGTCTGGAGTAGGGTTAGGGTTAGGGTCTGGAGTAGGGTTAGGGTAAGTTAGGGTTTCGTGTCTGTCACAGGGTTTTCAGTGTTGTTCAGCGTTGAATAAGAATACGAATTTTACTTTATTCCACTATTGTTCATTTTGTAGTTTAGTTAATTTATTTGGTTTAGAGAAGGACAGTGTGCATATTATGCATTCATTGTCTACAGGAAACTAGAAGATTGGTGTATCAGATTTAGCAATCATTTCCATCTGTCGTCCTAAAAACAGTGAACGTAGACACAATAAAATACACAATATCAAATACAGAAAACAACACCATCTTTCATTAAAGGAAGACAGTACAACATGTATCCTGCTGCAATGCCAATGTCGAAGAACCTTAGCCTAAGAATGTTCCTCTTGTATACCTGTACTATGTATCAGTCTCAGTATGAACCAATGAGAAGCTCTGAGTGAGGGTGTACAGCAGGGAGGGTGGTAGAGGGGCTCTTATGGAATGGAACGGAACGAGTAATGGTATCTAACATGTCAGCAGCCCTTGGTTTGATTTCGATAACATTTGTATTGAAGCAAAGTAGGCAAGACTGTTTGCTGTTCAGATACTGTATATCTCATAAAGAATGGCCATCAAATGATGTATGCTGCAGTAACAGCCACAGCCACTGGCAGACGCCTTCGGGTTTAACGGTCCCCAATTGAGAGGGTGAGAGGGTGAGTTCATCACTTAAATTCTGATTGAAGGCCTCAGTTTAATTTACTCCAAAGCTCAGCTCTCTCTCTCTCTCTCTCACACACACACACACACTCACACGCACACTCTCTCTCACACACACACACACTCACACGCACACTCTCTCTCTCTCTCTCACACACACACTCACACGCACACTCTCTCTCTCTCACACACACACTCACACGCACTCTCTCTCTCTCTCACACACACACTCACACGCACACGCACACTCTCTCACACACACACACACACACACACACACACACACACACACACAAGGCCGTGCGAAGGTCTGCACTTCCATTAAGTCCTAGTAAATTGCCCCGCAGTGCTGTTAATCAATAGATTTTGAAGTGTCTAATCTCGACGCGGCACTTTGAAGTGAACGCTGCCCCTCTATTTGCATGAATAGAGACCAACCCCGGGAAAAAGTTATGATAAACACTTTTTATGATTGGATTGAAGAATTGTAGCCTGGGGCGCTTAGGTGGTGTGGCGGACTAAGCGTTGACCCGGTTCGATTCCGGCCGCGGACATATCCTGCATGTCATCCCTTCTCTCTCTCTCACCCATCCTTCTTGTCAAATCTCTACTATCTCTATCACAATAAAAAGAAAAAAAAAAGAAAAAAAGAAGTATTGTAGCCTGATTGGGGCTGGGAATTGATGTTGATGTTATTTTTTACCGATTCCATTATCGATTCAGCTTATATCGGTTCAATACTTAATCGATTCCCCTTATCGATTCCTGATACTGATATTTTCTGTGTGGAAAAAAAAGTAGGTCTACACAGGTTTTCAGCGTCAACGCAGCTGTTGTATTATCTTGAGGCTCTGAACAGTGTATAATATCTGACAACATAACATTTGAACATAAATAAAATTAGCTCAAGCAGCTGGCTGCTGAAAACTGTCAGTGTTTTCTTCTTATGCAGTTAGACATCTGTTGACAAGCATAAACGGTTGTGCTATAAGCAGCAAGCACATCAAAAGACGAAGCTTAATAATAAACACATATTTGTAAATACATTCAGAAATACACTCTGGAAATCTGCTCTGGTTTCAACGTCATAGAGTGCTCTGAAATCCGTTAATTTACTAACGGTCAATTAAAAGTCTTCAC
>NC_137692.1:19108636-19113636 GCF_963989245.1 Nansenia antarctica | reverse complement strand
CAGGGCTGGGGACTAGGGTGGAGACCACTGGCGGACGCAGGGGGGGCGACCGCCCCTCCTTGTGCCCCCATGGTTGAAAAACGTCTTGCTTAAGTGCCCTTTTGAGTGGCAAAATTAGAGGACTTGCGCTATTGGTGCCCATCCAATGGTCTAAACTTGACCATGTGCCCCCACCGTTGAAAAACGTCGCACTAAAGTGCCCCTTTGAGTGGCAAAATTAGAGGATGTGCCCTATTGGCTGCAGTTCCAATGGTCTAAACTTGACCATGTGCATTGATGGGGTCCCATGTTGTGCAGTAGGTGCCCTTTTTTTCTTTTCGCCCCTGCCCTTCAAACAGCCTGAGTCCGCCACTGGTGGAGACCAACATACAGGGTATGACCAGGGGACATGGGTGGGTACTGGGGGTGAACTGGGATGTACTGGGAACTAGCTTACAAAGTAGAAGGCTAGAGGAAAGGGGAAATACTGGGGTGAACTGGGGTATACTGTAGACCCATGTACAATGTAGGGGAGAAGTGGGGGATATAGGGGTTTACTGGGGTGTATTGGGGACCAATATAGATACCGGTATGACCAGGGCAAAGGGGGGATGAGCTTGGGAGCACTGTTCTACGTTCACGATGATGATGTACCCATGTTGTTCTCCTGATTTCTTCCATTCTGTGTTTGTCCCCCAGATGGATATGCAGACTCTAACAGCGAGGAGTCGGACTCTGACGTGTCTGACGTACCAGAGCTGGACTCTGACATTGAACAGGAGACACAGATCAACTATGACCGACAGGTGTGTGTGTGTGTGTGTGTGTGTGTCTGTGTGTGTGTGTGTGTCTGTGTGTGTGTCTGTGTGTGTGTGTGTGTGTGTGTGTGTGTGTGTGTGTGTGTGTCTGTGTGTGTGTGTGTGTGTGTGTGTGTGTGTCTGGGTGTCTGTGTGTGTGTGTGTGTGTGTGTGTGTGTGTGTGTCTGGGTGTCTGTGTGTGTGTGTGTGTGTGTGTGGGGTGTATATTTGTGAAAGAGTCCGCTAGTCGGCAATCCTCATTTTGCGCAAATGATCAAAAAGGTTGTTTAATATTTTTTTTAAAAATCTGTTTTGTTTCATATTATGAAAGTTTAAGTGTTGAAGAGCACACTCAATACAACAAACAACAGTTTTAGGATCGCTAAATTACTATAATTTGTGAATTGGATTCACTGTATCTTCTGCCATCCTGCTTCAGGCTACGGGTTAGTGATGCATGGCTCGTAAACAGACGTACGTTTTAGGACGTGTTCAAAAGCAAGGCCTGTGTGATCATCTCATTGTGTGTAGTTGTGCTTTTAGCATGTTGATGTTCTATCAGCATGTTGTGATGTGCTAAACATGCAGTTAGATGTTCATAGCAATGTTTTCTTGTTAGCTGCTAGCTAGCTACCAACGCAGTGGTTGCAAACGCGTCTGTTTTGATTCCGAGCCACTTTCTCTGATTCTCCATTTGAGGTGTACCAACAACTCTTTTCAATTAGTCGATTCAATTAGTCAATTAGTATCACCGATTTCAATGTATGACACGTCATTTGAAAGCGTACAATCTGCACATAATCAATAATCTGTAAACAAACTGAAAAATGACCTTGCCGACTTGGAGACCAAAACACCAGACCCTGTCCCATTTGTGTGCATGCACGTGTGAAAGGTGCCCATTGATTTCTATCAGGAGTTGTTTCGACAGAGAGTATGTAGTCAGGACGGCACTGGTGACATGAGACCGTCACGTGTAACGATCCTGAAGCCCTGGTGACATTCGACTGCCAAGTGTAACCATCCTGAGGCCTCCTCAAAGTCAAGTCGGCACGGGTGCTGAGTGGAGATATCCAGATAGTGATTGATGTAAGCAGAGGGACTGGGGGAGGCGAGGCGGAGAGGTGAGGGGGAGGGGGAACGGAGAGGAGAGAGAGAGATAAGATATTCAAATAGTGAGAGCTGCTATCAGCTGCTTTGTACGCCATCACTTCTTCTGAATCGAGGCTGTACTGTTGGGTCGCGTAGAAAGGCCTCGGTTGCCATGGCATCCGTCACACACCTTATCTCCACCGGCAGCTGGCTCTGCATCTGTCGGTATGACGACGCGGTTGCAGTCCCACACTCCGGGCGGTGCCGGGTGTTGTATGTAGATAGCGCCCCCCCCCCGCGGCACGTGCCGCTTCACAAGCGATCAATCAAGAGTCCTCTGGGTTAAAGTGTCTACTGATGTTCAACAACGTTTCCCCTGAAATGTTTCTTTTTCCCATCGACTCTCAGCTACTTCATTTAAGACTTCATGTAGCAATCGGTGTTTTGCTGATTAGGTTGTTTGTTGTTGTTTTTGTATTTGATGTCATGGTTCAACGGAGCGGATTGTGTCTGGTTATTAAAGCTGAAGCGTGGGGTGAACATGATTAGCATTGCATCATCTCCAGAGTGGAGTTCTTACTGTGAGTGAATTAAGTGAATGAGTTGATTCATTCTTCCTGCTGGGACCATTGTTACTTACTGAAGAAAAAAATGCGCCCACTGCAATGTAAATCGCTTTGGATAAAAACATCAGCTAAATGGCATATATTATATATTATTTCTCTGAATAAACAGTTTTGTTTTTGATCTCCATAATGTGAAGTTACTTGGTTCTGATTCAAGCCTGACTACTCAGGGTTCCAGCGCTGGTCTTAAAAAGCCTTCAAGTCTAAAACCCAGCAATCCGTACTTCAGCTATGATGATGATGATGATGATGATGATGATGATGATGGTGGTGGTGATGATGATGATGATGATGGTGGTGGTGGTGGTGATGATGATGATGATGATGATGGTGATGATGATGATGATGATGATGATGATGGTGATGATGATGATGATGATGATGATGATGATGATGGTGATGATGATGATGATGGTGATGATGATGATGGTGATGGTGATGATGATGATGATGATGATGGTGATGGTGATGATGATAATGATGATGATGGTGATGATGATGATGATGATGGTGATGATGATGATGATGATGATGGTGATGATGATGATGATGATGATGATGGTGATGATGATGATGATGATGATGATGATGATGGTGGTGGTTTGTGTGTTGCAGGTATATAAGGAGGATCTGCCCCAGCTCAGGCAGCAGAGCAGAGAGAAGAAGCTGCAGGTTGGCTCTCTGAAACGTCATCGAGGACCAGACCAAGGCTTGAAGCTTCAGTTTGTTCATGGGTAGGTGTCTTCAGGGTCATCAGTGCTCTAGTTAGACAGTAGCCAATAAAAAACTCCATGTCGTGATGTTAGAATTATAAGGTTCTATCTCCATTTTTGTCAAAATTGAGTTTTTTTACATAATCTGATCCATTAGGTGTGTATTAATGCCTGTGTGGTGTTATTTTTAAAATGTACATTTTTGAGTTAGTAATTAATAAAATACAAAGGTTCCATCTCACAAAACATAATGGAATGTAAAAACTTTGACGATCAATATCTCTGAACTACCCTAAACGGAGATAGAACCTTATAATTCTGAGCTCACAATGTGCTAATGACTGTTGATGTGTCTCACAATGATTGGTCTTGCGTGTGTTGATGTGAAGCAGAGCTACTCATAGTTATATGTATGTATATGTTATATGTGTTATACTCATAGTTATATGTCATATTATGAAAGTTCACTGGAGAAACTCACAAACATATACGCTCATTTTGAAAGGATTCCGTTTTCGTAAAAGGCGGTTGAATGCTATTCACCAAAAGAAAAGATAAAGATGTAAACAGCGTGCTCACCCTATACTAACATCACTGCTGGTAATGTGTTTTACATTCTGTATGTTTTAAGGTATTGGAAGCTTGGAATTTGTCAACATTTGAATTTTAATTGTTTATTTGTCAATGCCCTCCACTTTCAAAACCATCTGTTTGACTATGAACTGACTATTCACTAGTCAACTAGCAACTAATTAAAACTCTTGTTAGAGCCACCAAACTTTGCTTGTTCAGAGTGAAGCCTGAATTAGCAGAATTTCTGGGAGAAAGAAAAGAGAAACCGAGTATTCCCATCATCATGAAACAATCCCTTCCCCTCGAGGTGGCTCATCTGAGGCTTCTGGAATATGCAACACTCGCTTTGAACATACCATTTCAAAGCAGCTCTTTTAATTAAAGATTTTTTTCTGAACCTTTTCAAAGATGGGGGGAGCACATAAATGATCGCCTCAGCACCAGAGTTCCTTTAGACTTAACTGCACCAGCTGTAACACACACGCATATCACACACACACACACACACACACACACACACACACACACACACACACACATAAACTTTTTTTTTATCCAATTCTAACTGCAAATAAAAAGAGCCCTTTAACAAACATGTTTATCTCTGCAGGCTACCTATTTGAAAGAAACAATGTTTTCATATCTCAGATCAGACTGAGGCTGAGAGGCTGGCTAGGTTTCCCTGTTCAGACTGATTGCCTGTTAGCGGCTCCACGGGCCAACAACGACCCTATATTCTCCATCTGTTGTGTTTCTAACAGGGAAATTGTTTGATGATTTGTTTTAGATTGATGTTAAAGTCTACAAGGGTTGACAGGTTTGATCGGTATCTCCCGCAGCTCTCTGCCCTTTTAATAGCTCAACCTCTGGCTCACAGTTTTAACACGACAGTTCTCTTTGCTACTGTCCCAAAAGTGTGGAAGGTGGCCAACTTTTCTCCCTCTTCTTGGTGATGCCAGCCGCGATTTGAATAATTATACCTCCCCTATCTCCAGGCCTTCTTGCTTAGCGAAAAATAGTCCCTGATCCATTCTCTGATGCAATCCTTTTTTATCAATAAATTGCGTTTTAAATGTGCACCAGTCAGGTTTCTGTGCAGCCCTTTGTATCGACCCTCCTATTGCAGAGGTTGTCTGTAATTGGTTTGGAACAGATGGCCTGTCGTTGGTTTCTTCTTCTTCGGCGTATGGGTTGTTGTTTCCTCTCCCCTCCACCAGGCT
>NC_137692.1:19101136-19103636 GCF_963989245.1 Nansenia antarctica | reverse complement strand
CACACTCGACAGGACCTCTGCCTGTGTCCCTCCGTCATAGGCCTCTTCTTACGGCCCTACCTCTCTCTCTCATATCACCTGTCAGATTGTCTAGACTACTGTAGGTTGTCTTGGCTAAATGGATTTCTCATCCTCCGATTGAAATGTTATGTTCAGGACAGTATGTGTTCTACTGTAGTGTTAATGTGTGAGTGTATGTGCTGTATGGGGTCTCTAACAATGCTATGTTTGTGTAAATGTGAAAGTGTAAATGTGTAAATGTAAATGTGTGAGGATGGGGCGCTTAGGTGGCGTAGTGGGCTAAGCGTCGACCACGTAACCGCAGGGTTCCCGGTTCGATTCCGGCCGCGGACATATACTGCATGTCAGCCCTTCTCTCTCTCACCCATACTTCCTGTCAAATCTCTACTATCTCTATCAAAATAAAAAAAATAATGGAAAATATGAGTGGGACTGCCCCAGTAAATGTGTGAGTATGTATGTATGGGTCAGTATGGGTCTCTAACGATGCCACGTCTGTGTAGGCGGTGGGCTGACGTTCAAGCGCGGGGTCTTTGGGAACCTGGGGAAGCTGGAGACCATGATGTCAGTGTGCTACGGCCGTACGGACGAGCTGGTGTTCTCCGGCGCCGCCACGGGAGACGTGTTCATCTGGAAGGAGCCCATGCTGCTGAAGACCATCAAGGCTCACGATGGACCTGTGTTCGCTATGTACTCACTGGACAAGGTACCTCCTCTCTGTCTGTCTGTCTGTCTGTGTTCACTATGTACTCACTGGACAAGGTACCTCTGTCTGTCTATGTACTCACTGGACAAGGTACAGGAGCTCTGTCTGTCTGTCTGTGTTCACTATGTACTCACTGGACAAGGTACCTCTGTCTGTCTGTCTGTGTTCACTATGTACTCACTGGACAAGGTACAGGAGCTCTGTCTGTCTGTCTGTGTTCGCTATGTACTCGCTGGACAAGGTACCTCTGTCTGTCTGTCTGTCTGTGTTCACTATGTACTCACTGGACAAGGTACAGGAGCTCTGTCTGTCTGTCTGTGTTCACTATGTACTCACTGGACAAGGTACCTACCTCCTCTCTGTCTGTCTGTCCCTCTCTCTCTCTGTGTTCACTATGTACTCACTGGACAAGGTACCTCCTCTCTATCTGTCTGTCTGTCTGTCTGTGTTCACTATGTACTCACTGGACAAGGTACCTCCTCTCTGTCTGTCTGTGTTCACTATGTACTCACTGGACAAGGTACCTCCTCTCTATCTGTCTGTCTGTCTGTCTGTGTTCACTATGTACTCACTGGACAAGGTACCTCCTCTCTGTCTGTCTGTGTTCACTATGTACTCACTGGACATGGTACCTCCTCTCTGTCTGTCTGTCTGTCTGTGTTCACTATGTACTCACTGGACAAGGTACCTCCTCTCTGTCTGTCTGTCTGTCTGTGTTCACTATGTACTCACTGGACAAGGTGCCTCCTCTCTGTCTGTCCCTCTCTCTCTCTCTCTCTCTCTCTCTCTTGATCTGTCTGTCTTTGTTCACTATGTACTCACTGGACAAGGTACCAACCTCCTCTCTGTCTGTCCCTCCTTCTCTCTCTCTCTCTCTCTCTCTCTCTCTCTCTCTCTCTCTCTCTCTCTCTCTCTCTCTCTCTCTCTCTCTCTCTCTCTCTCTTTATCTGTCTGTCTTTGTTCACTCAAGTACTCACTGGACAAGGTACCTCCTCTGTCTGTCCCTCTTTCTCTCTCTCTCTCTCTTTCTCTTGATCTGTCTGTCTTTGTTCACTCAAGTACTCACTGGACAAGGTATGGATCGGGTGGTTGACTGTGTTGAAGGCAGCAGCCCAGGAGAATGAGAACAGAGGAGAAGGAGGAAGCATGAGCAGAGTGGAGAGCCTCCGCGACTGTGACTTTTCTCTCTCTCTTTCTCTCTCTCTTTCTCCCTTTTCTTCCTCTCCTCCTCCTCCTTTTCTTTCGCTATAAATAAAATGTTTGTAGATATGTCGATATCCACTCTACAACTCCTTACACCGTCTCTATAACCGTCCTAAAGTAGCCTCCTCCATCGCCCATGGTTATATTAAAAGCCTTATTACTCATTATTAATGAACACTTTATTCAGTTTGCTAGAACAATCTCAGGGTGACATTTTAGCTGATGGCTGTAGTGATAGATATGCTCAACTATAATTAGCATTTAGATGACCCGGACGGTTAATAATAACGTTAATGTTCTAAAGATTAGCTTTGCGGAAATCTCTCGAGTCACCGTGATTCTCGTGTTTGGGGGCAAACTAAGACAGCATCATTAAGCTGCTTGATGAAGCCGTGCTACGTTTCCTTGTTTGGCTAATTGGTCATTTGCGGCCTGTCATTATTTTGCACCATTTACATTATTATCCAGCTGTTGTCGTTAATGGACAATGGAAACACTGGCTTATTATCGTATCTCATGATAGTGATGATGCTGAAATATGCTTAACTAAATTAAGAGACTTCTGGGAAC